>NC_058062.1:1385490-1427990 GCF_020085105.1 Siniperca chuatsi | reverse complement strand
TACTGATTGCGACAGCTGACGTGTACGGGTAGAGTTCAACGTCTGAGGGCGAGCTGTTCAGACAGATGTGTTCAGCACAGTCACGGCGTGGTTAGCCTAGCTTAGCATAAAGACTGGAAGCAGGGGGAAACTGTTAGCCTGTTGACTCTGTGCGTGTGTGTTTGTGTGTGTCATGCCGACCACCTCTCAGCCAATCAGATGGCGTAAACTGTTCCACGCTCTGGGCTCACACAGGCTGAATGAACAGAGTCAGTGTGTGTTATTATCGCAGCTCTGCTGGACCCTGCTGGACCCTGCTGGACCCTGCAGGACCCTGCAGGACCCTGCAGGACCCCCACAGCGACTGAGGAGGAGATTTCAATATGACGCAGCACAACAGGAATCTGCAGCTCTAAAACAGATGGATTTAAGGCGGATTTAAGGCGGACTGTTCACACTAGCTGGAACTGTGTTTAAACTTGTGGCTGTAAACAAAACAATAACGAGTTTGTCTCAAACAAACAAAGCGGACAGATGCATTTGACCCTTTTACCACCCACCGTTCCACCATTCGCAGACTGACTGCTATTAAAAAATATGAACATGTAATATCCATAGATTGGACTCTCGCGGTCACGGTGGTCTTTTTAAAAAGAACGGCATGTCTTAAAAACAGCAGCAGCGTACACCTGGAACCTTTACAGTATGGTGTCAGAGGTGGAATCACAATCTTAACCTTTTTAACCTGAATTCAAAATTCAAAGTAAAGAAGTACTATCAGCAACATGTACTCAGAGTATCAAAAGTAAAAGTACTTGTTGGGCAGGAAAAGGGCTTCGTTGATGGTTTATACGCCATGTAAAGACTTTTCTGCCAATAATTGAGTCCTAGAAACTTAATTTTCTTAAAACTAAAATCTGTCAGTGCAGTGAGAATATTTCAGCCTGTTTTTAATTCAAACCAACCTTTTTAAAAATGTTCTAAAAACCGCGTGGGTAACTTGAAACAAGCCAGAAGAAGGCGTGTTAACGTGTACTGAAAACAGGTGGAATGCTCTTATTGCACTGGCACATTTATTTAGCTGTTTCTTAAATAAAATAAGACTTCAGTTAGAAACTAACGTGATGTGATGAGTGGGAGATGTTGTGCATCGGGGGGGGGTTCACCTACATTCATCTTAATCCCGGCCTGAACAATAACAGAGGAGCCACAGTCAAATGTGACCTCGGGATTAATACGAAAACCCTCAGTGTTCATTTCATCAGTGAAAACATCCCCTCACATCTGTTCTGCTGAGAGACGGCAACACAAACAGGGTCACTAATCACACCCCCACCTACAATCTGATCACCCCAAATCTGCCCCCGCCTCTCTTCCTCCTCCTACATCCTCCTCTGATCCAGCAACACCATCACCAACACACAGCGCTGCAGGAAGTACTCAGATCCTTTACTGCAGTAAAAGTACTGACACACTCTGTGAAACCCTCTGCTGCAGTGAAAGTGTGAGAGTGTGATCAGGAAAAAGCCCTTAAAGCATTAAAGCAGTGCAGCGTCCCTGTGGCTGCTGTGCTGTTATATATTCTATCATCAGGTTATTATTCCTCGTGCATTAATGTAAAGCAGGATGTTGCTGCTGCAGCTGGTGGAGCTGGAGCTCATGTTGAACCGGTTTGTATCGGACTGCAGCTGATGATGCTTTTCATTCTGGATCCATCTGCCGATTCTTTTCTCCGTCGATCCGTCGATCGATCGATCGGTTTGGAAAACTGGTGAAAACGGTGAGAAACGCCGTCACGACGACCCAGAGCCCAAAGCGACGCCTTCAGCGTGTCGTCGTGTCCGACCGACAGTCCGAAGCTCGACGTTATTAACAAACATCACAGTTATTACAGTCGTTCAGAGGAAAAGCAGCAGATCTGCACATCTGAGGAGCTGCAGCCAGGAAGGGATTTACAGGAGAAACGACTTCAAACATCAAAACAGCTGCTGATTCATTTCCTGTCAGTCGACTAATCGATTAATCGTTTCAGCTGAACTTAGATACTTAAATACTAAAACTAGTATTTTTTTAATAGAACACAAGTAAAGTACAAGTACCTCGAATCTGTACTGAAGTACAGCACTCGAGTAAATGTACTCAGTGACACACACGCACCACCAACTCACCCAGCTGGACGCAGCTTCCTCTCACGAGTCTGAAGCTTTACGCCATGTGATTCACACGCTCAGCTCTGATTGGGCGGTTCGTTCCCGCCGCTCGTGTTTGAACTCACCACTTCGTAGTGTCCGTACTGGGCCGCCAGGTGCAGGGGGATGTGCCCGTCCAGGGAGACCCCGTTGACTGACGCTCCGGAGCGAAGCAGCATCAGGACTGACTCAGCTTTCCCCTGCCAGGCTGCGTAATGCAGCGGACGCATTCCTGCACAGACCAGTGCACAGCAAACACACATTTACCCATGCATTGTACTTGTATTGATGCATTATTGTGTTTAATGTTGCAGCTGGTGGAGCTGGAGCTCATTTTAACTACTTTATATACTGCTGGGCAGCTTAATCTGTAATAACACGCATATTTTATTATATATTTTGTATAAATAATGTGAATCTGCAAACATAACTAAAGCTGTCAAATAACTGTAGTAAAGTAGCATAAAAAGGAAATGTCAAGTAAAGTACAAGCACCTCAAAATTGTACCTAAGTACAGAACTGGAACCCAACAAGCTCGTATTCATTTTATTGGATGTTATGACGCGCTGCCACCCGCATGTTCACGTGACAAATAATAAATAAACTGAAGCGTCTGTTGGTTTTTTTGCATGTTGTTGCCCGTCAGTTTATGACCAGCGATGATGAGTTTCACCTGGAGGGGGGGGGCATGCGCCGTGCAGACCCCCCCCCGAACAACCACTAGGAGCTACGGATGGGATCCCTCACTGGCTTCCCACACACAAATACTGGCAAATGTGTTGTTTAAATAAAACCTGACAGAGACGCTGGCAGCAGTCGGCCATTTAAGTGATTAAATTACAGACGATAACAGCTCCAGGTGAATAAATGACTTCAGACTGCGGCCGTTTAGTCGCATTTTGAGTATATGTTTTATGTGTATGTGTATACGTAACTGTAAATCTTTTTTAGTTTTCCTTTAGCTTCCTTTACTTTTACATGCTTTGTTCTATTTTATGGTTTTATTCTATGTGAATTGAAAATATAACATGCTCTGTGTGGCGTGGAGGCGCTCCAGCTGCACTTCACTGTGCAGCCCGATATAGTTTCCTGCCAACAAAGCTGCCGAACCTCGAACCTGAGAGACGTGTGACGCTTTGACGTTAGTTGACGCTCGTCTCTGTTTGTAATAAACTGCTTCTGGTTTCTGGTTTCTCTTAGACCCGGGACATAACACATCTTAGACTCCTAGGCCACCATGACGCTAAGAAGGTGTGTGTGTGTGTGTCTAACCGTTGCTGTCCTTGACGTCCACGGTGGCCTGAGCCTCCAGCAGGGCCGACAGCAGCTCTGTGGTCCCTGTGAGAGCTGCGTGGTGCAGGGCCGAAAACCTGGGCAACAGAGGTCAAAGGTCACAGAGAGAGCCAGCATTAGAAACAGTGTTTATAAAATGACTGATTCCACCACAGACCACACCGTGTCTCCTCGGATGAGACAGTCCTTTTAAACAGAGTCTGATGTTTAACGAGAGAGACGGAGAGGCTCACGCAGACTTTATGGACAACACAACAGCGCTTGAAATGAAGACTCTGGTCCCTCCTCATCTTTACTTTCCTCTACACCTCAAACCAACCAACCACACAACATCTGAACACCTCCACATGTCCTCTGACTCTCTGATCAGCTTTGGGAGACGCAGAGCGGACGGCTGGTTACGCCATCTTAACCTGAACTAATCCCAATGCAACACGTTGCCTGGACTCCACAGAGGCGTTCTCAGTACCCGAATCCAGGACCCAGACTATTTGGTTTAAATTCTGTATCATATGCCACCCAAGTTTTTCGGGACAGAGGTTTTAAACTCTTCTGTTGTTTCCTTGTTGTGTTTTTGTAAATACTACAATTCAAAAAACGAAATGTTTCAAAAAGTGGGCAGCTGTTCCACTCAGCGATGGACGAGCTGCCGGCGGTCTGGAGTTACAGGAAGTCAAGTATCTCCTGGCGGTCGGAGCAGCACCTCGCACGGCGCCGTCAGCTGCCTCTGGTGTGTGTCAATCAGAGGCCAACTGTAAATCAGTCCTTTTACTCCGTTACAGAGTGAAAACAAAGTGAAAAATCATGAAAAACGTGTTCGTGTGTGCGAGGATGAACCTAAAGAAAGGAGAGACGACGCTGCGCTCACGGGCGTGGTCACACCTGGTCTGCGAACAGTGCAGAAACACACAACGAGGATGACGTCATAATATGAATGTTAATGTTATGTTAAGGTTATGTTAGTATGTTGTTAAAAAACAGGTCTGCATCTACCTTCATGATGATTTAACGCACCACCCGGCGAGCACGCTAAGTGACCCAAATCAAACACACCCACGACGCTGCAGGGCCAACACACAAACCCGAAACACCATCGGGTGTGAAATTATATTTTTAAGTTTTCAAGTAATTTTACGTTTACTTGAGTAAAATATTCTAAATATAATGAGGCTGCATGCAGACTGGCGTGCTGCTGCGCTACGTTACTGTGAAGCAGATTTACCATGTGATCAGTCAGAGACGTCCTGATGCACCCCGTCTCCTGTGTGTGTGTGTGTGTGTGTGTGAGAAACGAACGGCTGAATTAGTGACGTTCTCTGGTGTGTCTGGACTCGCTGAATGAACGAACAGGAGGGAGAGTCAGAGTATTGTGTTGCTGTGAGTCAGACGTCGACCTGCAGCTACAGGTAGACCACAGCACCTGGGAACACATCAGCGCCACGCCCTCTCTAACAAAACTCCACACGATCAAAAACTGTACTGCTTCCATTTATCAGCCTCTCAAAGTCCCGTATCAGCTTCACATATGGATGTCTTGCATTGTCCTTTTCAGAATAACGAGGACTCTTTGAAACTTCGAAGTGAATCGTTGGAACCTGTAAAATGTAGGTTCACCTGTTTTCGAAAGGTGTCAGATATGAGCGCTTACAGAACAGTGGCGTCTGGGAGGTTTTTGGTGAAACTGACGGCGACTGTGAGCTCACAACTTCAAACATGTCACTAACCGTTCCGACTTCATGGGGGTCAAGGGTCAGCTCCTAGAATCCTAACCGATAAATAACAGGCAGCTATTTAGTGAAGTCTTTACGGACTCGTTTCCCATCGGGGAAATGTTGCTTGGATCACTAGAACAACATGCAGCGACTGACAGGCTTTTAGGTTCTGCAGCAGTTAGTCCACCAATCAGCGGCCTCGATGACATTTGCCAGCTCTCCCTGATTCGCACGCCTTCACCTCATTTACAAGCATCAGTGCTGCTGGTCTCAGCTGATCTTTCTGCTCTTCCTTCCCTTTTTCCTTTGCATCAAAAGGTTCTTCGTGGGCATTAAAGCCTTCAAAACTTACAGACCGACTGACGCTGATGTTGATATTTGAGAGTTTAAAAAAATCTGATAACTGATATATAATACGTTTCTTTCCAACAGAAACACATAACATCTTGATACGGATCAGTCAGATTTGTTTTTGTAAAGAACTGTGACCCAGATACAGACAGAGTGGGACATTTTACAGCTGAAAAATCAACTCATCAGCACTCTGGAGGAAAAACTATGGAAATATGTCTCTAATTTCTGTGTGAGTACACTGAGCGCAATGAAAGAACTGGAGTCAGATTCCTTGTATGTGTTAATAAAGCTGATTCTGACTCTAAAGGTACTGCAGTGTGAGCATCAGCTGATCTGCAATCAGCTAACACAGGCCGATTTATCAGCCTAGCTCTAAAACAGGCACAATTAATAACATATGCATGCATTAGTGCTGAAACAATTAGCCGATTAATCAATTAGTCAACTAACAGAAAATGAATCAACAACACTTTTAATAATTCATTAATTACTGAAGTCATTAACGGCTCAGGTGGGGCAGATCGATACCACAGGTCGAAGTGTACTGAGAGCTTTGGTATTAATGCAAATATACATTACTGCAGTGTATTTATTCATATCAGCCGTTCTGAATGTGCTGCTTTTCTCTGTTTTACATCATTTCAAACTGAATATCAAAACAAGACATCTGAAGACGTCATCTTGGGCTTTAGGAAACTGTGCTGTACTATTTTCAGACATTTTATGGAAAATATAATCGAAGCAAATACATTTTGGGACTCTTTAACAGACAATTCATTTCATTTCTCGCCCCTACTTTGTGAAAAACTGGTGAGCTGCACCACAGCCGTCACATCCAAGCGTCCTCCCCCACATGTGAAGCACAGACAGGAGAGGAAATAAAGCTACAGGCTACACGTGGTCGTCTGTAAATAAAGCAGGCGGAGACATTAGAGGAGCTCTGCGCAGGGGAAAAGAAAGAAGTGAATAAAGGCAGAGAGGGGAGGGCTGTTTTTAGTGCCGCTATTCCTTCTTTCCTTTCTTTCTGTTGCGTAATGCGAGCGATGGCATTCATGTGGGCGCAGTAACAGACAGCGCCGAGGGCAGCTCCAACAATAATGGATGGATTACTAAGAGAGGTTACAAAGGGCAGGAGAGAGTGACAGAGGAGGGAAAGAAGAAATCCCTCCGTCACCACAAAGACTTCAACATCAGCAGTCGTCTGAGTCAGGAGGGCTTAAACTGAACCTCGGCACAGAGGATGCTGCGGCGGAGGGAGATAATTAGTTTGAAAAGTCCCTGAAGGCTGCTAATGAACACGGAGACGCTTCATTATTAGCAGAGGATCCCAGAGGTGGAGGAGTTAGTCAGTGAGAGGTGGAGGATGAAGGCTGCTTGTGTCTTGTGAATAAACGCAAAGTTTGAGGTTATTATTGGACTGCAGGTCTTCGCAGGTTCACTGTAACCGACACCAGAGCAGACCCGGGTATCAGGAGTTTCTGCTCTGATACCAAAGCAAAACTTTTGTTGATAAGTTCGCTTTGGGAATATAATGTTTAAAGGTCAGTCCTCCTCTGTGTTAAATAAAGAGCAGAACTTAAATTAAATAGCAGTCGATAGATGACACTTTTTGATACTTGATCTGGACACATTTAGGCCTCTACTCAAAAAGTATTTTCACACCCAGCCCTCGACTCGAGTCAGACGGGGTCCAGATTATATTCAGTCTAATGAGCTTCACTGTAATAAGGTTCGGGTAGGTTTTCCACAGGTCTGTTACAGACCAGGGGACGTTCTCTCCATTGGACCATCTGTTAGTGCTCTGTCAAAACCCATCGGACTCATTTGCCACTAATCCAGTGGTTCCAGACCTGCAGGGGTCAGGGGTCAGGGCTCAGGAGCCGAAATATATTTCAGCTACACAAAACTTTGAGTAGCAGAAGAATATTTTCCTCCCTAATAATAATCTTCTTAACACACTAACCTGTGAGCCTTTGGAGGGGTCCTGACACCCAGGTTGGGAACCACTGGACTAAACTGTAACTTTGAAACTGGCACCAGTTAGAAGCCTGGTTCTGCTGCCGGTTTCAGTGTGTTTTATCCAGTAAAGGGGGGGCTGTTTGAGGCTGCAGGCCACCATGTAGGCAGGAGCTGAACCCTGAAAGAGGCCGTCAGCACAGAGAGACAATCCCTCCTCTGTCCGGTCCTTCAGTCCCGCTCACCTGACAGCCCTCAGACCTGTTAACAGCTCCGGGTCTCCCCCTCCTCTCCCTGGGAGAACGAGGCCCTCTGTGACCTCACCTCTCATCACCACCGCCACTCGCCATCAAGGAGGAGAGAGGAGAGGCTGTGACCCTCTCCACAGAGGCCCCGACCTCCCCCCTCCACTGCTGGAATTACTTTCCATTTTCTGCCTCTTCCTGCTTCCACTCTCCTCCATCTCAGAGGAAATATTGGACTTTTTCCTTCCCTGCGTTTGTCTGACGGCTTCAGTTACTTTACAGATCACAGCGTTTCATCCCCTTCCTGTCCAGTGAAAACCTCGTATCTCCAGGTGTTTGTGATGAAGTGAAGGATGAAGAGTTTCCTTCATGTGCTGAGAAAACTCTCCTCCTCCTGAAGCTGAAAAAACTCTTTAACCCCCCCTCGGATCAGCTGGGAAACGCATCGTCGCAGAGCTGAAAACAGGCTGTTTCTCTGATACGTGGTTCTCGCAGGACGGCGACGCTGCAAACACGTGATGATCTTTCGTAGAAAAGGTTTCAGTCGTAGTCGTCTGGACGCTGTTTTCAGAATCAAGACGTTTCGGCTCCCATCCGGAAGTCATTCTCAATTGTGAAAATGGTCTGAGAACTCAGAAATTTAAGATACTCTGTGTTGCTTAAGCCCCGCCCTCAGGAAGGAGTCTACCTGAGTGTCTGCTGTTTACTCTGCCTAGTTTCACCTGAAACTGACCTAATAGTTCCCAAGATGGCCCAGTAATCAGTAATCAGGCCTGTTGTTTTCTGGCTGCACCTCCCTCATCACTGTTAAGAACCTGATTAGCATGTGATTGGCTTGACCACGGTGTTAACACACTGTGGTAAACGGTTGGCAGGTTGAATCTCAGACCACCATTTCTGTTCAAAGAGGGGTTTTCTTTTTTCACAAAAATGGCTTCTCTGACTCCTCTTTCAAACCAGCTCTTCTCTCTACTTAGACTCTTCACCTCGCTGTCTTCGAATGTGCGGTTTGTAGCTTTTAGACGCAAATGCACGGCGCTCTGTAATCCCGAGTTAAATTTCTGAGTTCTCAGACCATTTTCACAATTGAGAATGACTTCCGGATGGGAGCCGAAACGTCTTGATTCTGAAAACAGTGTCCAGATGACTACGACTGAAACCTTTTCTACGATGGAACGCTCCTGGACGAATGAGGGACTACACCGTCTGACATGATGATCTTATAGACCATGATGCATTGCTGCAGATGAAACTACCCAACAGCATATAAAGCAGTTAAAATGAGCTCAACCTGAAACATCTGCAGCAGTAAAATGCAACACACACATGAATGCAGCAGAATATGAATCCAGAAACATCAGATATAATAAAACACTGACAGGAAGCGTTTTACTGCACAGGGACGACTTTTAGCTGATAATACTTCATACTTTTACTGCAGTGAGGTTTGAATGCAGGACTTTTACTTGTAGTGGAGTATTTTCACAGAGAGGTGTTAGTACTACTTAGAAGTACTTTTACTGAACTGAAAGAAGACTTCTTCCACCGCTGCCCCTCCCTCGCCCCTCTTAACCCCCCCCTGCAGACTGGAAGGCACTGTGGTGCAATCCAACACAAACAGTGAGATTACTTCACTTCATGTGAGACGCCGCCCATCTCAAACCAATCAAATCGAGTTTATTGTCACATACACAATCATACGCGGTGCAGTAGAAGTTCGAAGCACACAAACATTCACCACACAGACGTTTTAGGTTTTGAGCAAAGTAGTAGGTCTCTCCTGAGGGCTTGGATATGTGTGAGCATCAAAGCTCTGTAAAGCTCACTTTCTGGCCGCCATTGTGACGACCCTGATTGGAGGGGCCAGTATATCAGTCTGAACCTACATGGAGGCCTTTCACTGACCCATCGCAGACCGGATGCCGAAAAGCAAACACTCAGTCTCACTTCAGTGCAAACGAGTTATGCCTTTTCTCCTCAGTGGTCCGAACACGTCGGTGTGAGAGCCGAACAGAGATGGAGAGATTTACACTGCGCTCATGCTCACGGCTCAGACTCTGGCTTCTTTTTTTACGAGACAAAATGGGGTTTTTCTCGGTGATGGTGTTGCTCAGAACATTTACAAGCAGTTCTTTATTAGCGCAGGTCGGGCATGTTGGCACATGGAGAACATTTTACAGTAAAAACCAGAAAAGATCACACAGACCTCGTCACACGTGGCACCACCTCCTCTGGCTGGGTTTGAAAAAAAAAAAAGACTGATTTGTCAGAAACATGAATTCCAAGAATAAAGTCGTATTATCATTAATATTATTATTATTATTATTATGCAGACAACAGTTGATTCTGGCTGCCTTTCATATCATTTCAGGAGAATCATAAAATCCTTATCTGTGTTTTGATTTCTGTCTGGAGGAAAACAAAAAACAGACCCGGTTTTGGACTAATACGTCATGTAATTGGTTTTTACGTTTCAGTACCTTAAATCTTTGATAATGAGGTGCTTATTGGTGGAATCTATAACTTCTGGTCATTCGCATTCACTGCTCTCACCTGTTTATTATCAGACAGAGTATTCAAATCTTAAATAAAACATTGCGGCTTATATTTTAAAAATATTACAACTTTTTTTCTCGAAATATTACGTCCTTTTTCTTAAAATAGACTTTTATCTCAAAGTATTACGACTTTTCCTCAGAAAATAACAACTTTAATACGAATCATTTCAACTACTTTAACCGCTTATTCTTCAACTGACATCTGAACTCAGCACTTAAATTAACACTTCAACTAGATGCTTACACTTAAACTCCTTTCAGCACTTCCATTTCAGTGGCTTTTTCAGCTTCTTTTAGTTTTTGTATTTTCTATTTAACTTAAATTGTTTCAGTATTTCTTCTGTTTCAACGACAAAATATTGAGCGAGTACTTGGTACATTTTCTTCAGCCGTTTCTCGTTGAATTATCACGTTTTTCTTGTAATATTATGACATTTTTCTCAAACTATTTTCACACTGATCCTGAACCTGATCACGTTCTCTCAAAGCTAAATGCAACAAGTTCACACCCATTTTCAAGGAGCTCTAAATAAATACATTAAAAACACTTTAAAACAACTCTGGAAACTGAAATTATAGTTCTGTGAAGACACGTGCGAACATCTCTGTGGCGCTACGGTCGGTGCGTACATTGCTAGCTAGATACAGCTGATGTTTGAGGTGAATAAACACAAACTGCAGTCAAATCCATAAGAAATAAATGTTTAAGAATAGATGCATGAATTTATACTCTGTTTTCAGTTTAATATTCCCTGTTTATTGATATTTATTAAAACTTCTATTACTCCACCGTCTCATAATCATCTTAATAAGCTACACTTAACTTGACAGTACTCATTATTGCACTATTACTTATATTATTACAATTATAAATACATTACATTAAATACATTATACCGTACTATACTTATCAACCTGTAAATCCAGCTTTTATACTTTATATCCACGTTTGCACTTAATTTATCTTAGCTGTATTATAGTGTATTAGATTGTGATTTGCACATCTCTTACTTCTTACTAGAAATAATTGTCTTGTTGCGGACTCATTTTATTATTATTTCTATTCTATTAGTACTTCTGTTCCTGTGTGCGTTGACGTGACAGTGAGCTGCTGTAACGAGAGAGCGATTGATCGGGGGATCGATAAAGTGTTTCTGATTCTGAGGAATAAATCAATGTGGTGTTCATTTTGTCCGACAGCTTGATGATGTTTCCTCTAGTGGTGCTTTAGAGTTGTACTCTTGCTTACTTCATTGCTGTTTTACAGTTTTCTAAACTCAGGAATTCTTTCTAAAGTTTCTAAATTCAGTAACAAGTGCGATTTCGTCCGATTTTGTGATTTAGGGTTACACACATGGAAACGAAAGTGGGAAAGATTGAAACTGAAAACCACAGATGACTGCTGGTCTACAGCCTGCAGATGAGGATTCTGTTGGGAAACTTGACCGAGTTTCTGTTACAGCAGCTGCCCGGTTTCTCTTCCCTCCTCGGATGTGCGAGGGCCGCCGGCAGCCCGGGTCTCTCCTCCCGGCCAGCGCTCCCACCATCACAGCAATTCACGCGGACCCATTCCAGCTCTGCTCTCCATAGAAACACATCCACACACCGAGCCAACAGTGCTAATTTGTCTCACAGGGACGCAGAAAAGAAGCCTCCTTTATACGCTGTGTGTGTTTGTTTCTCTCACACACACACACTGGCATGCATGTCAACAAAGGCAAATAATCTCAGTGATAAATGGCCGACCTGCACAAACACTAACACGCCCTTAATAACACTGATTTATGTGTGTCACAGTGATTTTACGTCCACGCCTTCCTCGGGTCTGTCTGCCTGCATGTCCAAACACTTCCTTTCTCCTAACAGAATCAAACCTCCCCTCCAATCACAACACGACGCTGCAGGTCTGCAGATACACCTGGAGGGGAGGGGCTGCAGACTCCCACAGATCATCTGCGAGGGTCTAATTAATCCGCGGTGGGTGATCGGTGATGAAAACACGGCGAAATCTAAAACTATCCGAGCCAGGAGGAAAGTATGTCAGCTATTGTTCAGAGAGTTTTGGCGAGGCGAGCTGGATGCTTTTCTGTTTCACTAAACATAACCTCCGGCTCCGTTCTTCTTCTGTGAATCTCTTCTGAAAGTTACCGTTTCACTGGTTCACTTATTCATTAGTGTTGCTCTCTCTGTCAACAAGATGCTCGACAAAAGCCACCGTATCCTCCAGCGAGCTTAACGATCAGATGAATGCATTAACTGGAAGACACTCCGAGAGCTCAGACCTCCGACAAAGCTTTTCAAAGAGTTTTTTATCTGCATATGGATCCAGATCTGCATGGAAACACAGTGATAGACAGTTATGGCATTTACAGTATGTGCCAGATTTCTTTCAGTCAAATAAGTGCAGTACAGTTATAGAGAAATAATTCAACATTGTCCCGTCTGGCAATGTTAAGACACGTTCCTGAACCTGAACCTTTTCCCCAGTCTGGCATAAACCTGCTACCTAACAAACATGATCAATTATTATATCAGTTACATCAATATTAGCAGCAAAACTAAGTGTTGATAAAAGCTTCCAAAAATTCCAAAACTATACTTACTTTGGGAAATATTAACATGTTTTTCTACAAAACCTTTTCAAAGCCAAAGTTCTCAAATGCGACATGTTGCCTAAACACAAGCGGCCGTCTCAATACAATACTTTTAAATCATTTAAAGTGTCCGCGATAATAATTCAAAAAGATTGTAAATCTGATATTTCATGGCAGTTCTTAGTGTTAGCAGCGTGGTTTCTATTCCCGTTCCCCTCATAAACATTATACCTGCTGAACAGCGTCACTGTGAGCATGTTAGCATGCTGATGTTAGCATTTAGCTCACAGAGCTGCTAGCTGTAGACTCTTAGTCTCATTGCTTTCCCCACTCATTTGACTGATTTTAAATTGAGCTGCAGTTGAGTTTATACTCCATCAACCAATCGACACAATAAACAGTCAGTATTTATGTTGGCTGCTGTCGAATCAGCAGTGAGCCAAAGTTAAACAGGATCAATAACCAACTATGCATCTCAAAAAGACTAAGAGCTAGCATGCTAACAGCTCTGTGAGGCTGCCATCACGATGCTTTGAGCTAAATGCTAAAATCAGAATGCTAACATGCTCGCAATGACAATGCTAAATCATACAGTTATCCATTGCCACCATCTTAAAGTAGCGTGCTAGCATGCTAACATTTGCTAATTAGCACTAAACACAAAGTACAGCTGAGGCTGACGGGAATGTCTATAAACCAAATAGCATGTTATTTATTGCTGCACATACTGTTTTTAAAGAGAGCTGTAATTTATACGTGTTGTTAGTCACTTGTATTACTTTATTTTAATAATGTCGGACGTTGTTAGTGCAATATTACTCAGCCAGTAATCAATGAGTTAATATCTAATTTTGCCTGTGAACTTTTCGGACGGGGACGTGCTCAATGCATATCAACTAGCGCTGAAACGATTAGACCGTAAATTCATGGACTACAACTATTAGGTTCATCATGTCGTCATTTTGTCAAGCAAAAGCATGTTAAACGTTGTCTGGCTGCAGCCCAATATCAAGGCTTCTGCTTTAGACCTGACTGCACGGTTTGTCAGCTGCAAACTGGTGAAAAAGAACATCCTTTAATCCTCACAGACATTACAGACATTACAGACATTACAGCAGACCGACAGCTTCTCCACATCTTTAGCTGAGTCACAGAAACCGCCGGACGGCCTGACTGCAGCGAAACAAAAAGAAAAAAGTGTGCTGGTGAGAACGCGGCCCCGGTTCGCTGACAGACTGTGTATAAACGTGATCCGACAACAACAAATGAAGCCGCTGACGTGCCGGGCCAACACCGGAGGATTGTGGGAAGTTGTGTGTTAGGGGTGTTGTGTTTAGATGCAGCGGTGTGATTACTGCAGCTCCATCGCTCGGCGAGCCGCCAGCAGCACTGATGAATAATGAAAAACCTTTTCCTGCCTGAGATCCACATCCCTGTGGAGGCTATTAGCCCCAACACACACACACAGACAGATGGGAAAAACACCAATTACAGTTCAGACATGCTAATGTTGTTCCCAAACATCACAGGGTTTGAGCCAGAGACTGCGACAATGTCCCCGTTAAAACATAAAATGTCCTGTCACTACAACCTCACTGGGTCTAAATGTCCCCCATAAAATCAAGAACAGGACTGTTAGCTAACGTTTAGCTAACGTAGCGTTAGCTCCGCAGCTAACGTGGAGACTGAGCTGCCAACAGGAACTATTTAGACGATATCCGACATCTCCAGCTTTATCTGTCAGCCGGGACTCACCAGCACTTTACTACGTACAGTAACCGTCACCACTAAATCTTAGGCCACTTTTGAATCTAATGATTACAATGATGAAAAAGTCATTTTGAGTTTCACAGCAATGTAGGCTAGTTATTAGCACGAAATGTGAAACACAGCAAACCGTTTGTAGACACAAAGAAGTCAAATATTAAAATCAATTAATCCCCATGATTTTATAATGAATAATTCCTAAAGATTCTAATTTCTTCAGTGTAATAAAAAACGTCCAATTCAATATGTCACGTCATTTAAATATTATTTTGTAGCACTCATCAGGTGTACAGTTCTCAGGGCCCGTGTGTCTCCTCCTGCCTCGGACACTGATATCATCATGAATTTCTTCCTGGCTCATTTTTCAGATGCCTCAGCCGTCAGCGCTGCATTAAGTCATCCAGGCTCTTTGTAAACACTCCTATCTAATCGACCGCGGTCCAGCCCTCTGCGCCCTGACCTTCGGCCCTGCCGGGTCCCCCTCTGCCCTCTGAGGGGCCAACAAAGGAGCCCAACACTTGACGATGTCTCAGGACTGATGTGCTGGTCCACAGTCTCTCCAGCTCTTGTGTTTTACAGGCCTCTCAGACTCTCAGCTCGTCGTCCCTCTTTGAGCTTTTGTTACTACAACAATGTTGACTTAGAGCTGAAAAGGCTGCGAGTTGTTTTAGCAGAAGGCCATTAAATCACGGACTGATGAGTGCTGAGCTGAACTCTTAACGGGAGCCACTCTCTGCCTCTGAAATATTTATGACAACGTTTAATGTATTTTGTTTAGGCAATTGAAAGTCTGGTGTTATTCTACATTTCTCTTCTTGTCAACAAAAGAACAAATCGACAACGTGTCGGTCCGTCTCTCAGTACCGTCTGACTTCCTGTCTGTGGCTCTCAGCTCCGACTCACTGGTTCCTACTGAGGACGTAAACCTTTAAAAACAACATGAGAAACAGTGCGTTTGTTGGGGACTATTTTCAGCGGCGGATTAATCCACATTTGGTGCTCTAGTGAGTGTTTGATAATAAGATAAATGTAGGAAATCTTTATATTTTTAAGTGCTGGATTAAATCGTTTTATCAGTGCTGAAACTCTGGTAATGTATTGGCATCAGTATGTCTATTAAATACTAATAATAAACTGGCACGGACCATAAACAACACTAAGAGAGAGCTAGCAGCTCTGTGAGGCTGTACTGAGCTAAATGCTAACATGCTCACAGTGACAATGCTCACATGCTGATGTTTAGCAGGTATAATATTTACTATATGTTCACCATCTTAGTTTATTACTTTTAGTTTGGGTTTTCTTCTGATCCATAAGTGATTATCATTCATCCTGAGGGGTGTAGTTGTTGAGACGTTTCAGTCTGGACCAAAACGGAGGACACACCTACCGACCGACGTCCCTGCAGCCAATTTAAAAGAAATGCTGCTGTAAAATCAGTTTATATAAACAGAGATAAACATGCGGCTGGTGAGAGGCGAGACACCTCGGAGTCAGGAGGGAGATGGGTGAGAGGAAACAGCAGTAAGATGTTACATGGAGGATAACAAAAACTTTTAACAAAGAGAAATATTGATGAGGAGAGACTAAACATCTTCTTCATCTATTTGTCCTTCCAGGCTAATAAACTTCGGGGGGGGGAAACTAAACCAGTCAGCATTTCAGCGGCTGGCGAGGTAACTGAGGGTGAACGGACTGCAGCGGAGGCTCGGGGTTCAAACAGAGAGCGTGGAAAGATGTTTTAACACCAGACACAACTACTACTTCGCTGACTCTGCTGACTCAGCCGAACAGATCCACAGCGAGGCGACCAAACACATGCAGCAGGAGTTATTGCAGAGTGGAAACTGTTTTATAGATGCAGAGGGAGCGGTGTAATGACTGGAGCTCCCTCACTTTGAGTAAAGTGTCCAGAAAATGTCTTTTTTTATAGCGTTGACTTCATCACTTACCCATCTGAGTCCTGGTAGTTCACATTGAGTCTCTTGGTGGAGCCCAGCAACTCTGAAAACACAGAACAACACAGAATATTAATATCCGATCATCATAAGATGACCAAGTCTTCCAGAACCTCCTCATAAAGGAGGGCAATACGGATGAAACCACCTATCACAGCAAAGGTAGGGATGATATGAATACACCTTTCGGGACGGCTAAACTATCAATAACGACGTTTAGCTTGTAGTCACAGAGCTGAAACAGATGATGCAGGACTTATTTCATGACAAACTGACAAGCAAACAAGTGTGGGCCCAGGGAAGGGATAAGTCCTCCGATATCCGGGTCTGCATTTCGTTATTTTGAAGGTGAAAAGGGGGAATTAAGGCTTTTGTTTGCATATTTTTGTGCATATATTGCCCAGAAGTTTAACAGCTTTGGTTGCAGTTTTCGGCTAAATTAAATTAACCATAACCTGCCTCCTTGATATATTCCAGCCAGTCTACCAGCCTCCAAACCAATCCTACATCCCAGTATCATCATATCTCTAATTTAACACCGTGAGAGTGATTTATATGATGATAAAGTAGCTACATATTCTGGAAACAGTTCATAGATATACATTTTTAGATTACATATATGACAAATGAAGGTTCTTAATCATGTTGAGGCAAAAATCCTATTAATCCAACTTTACCATAAAGCAGTATTTCCTACAACTACCTAATACAACCAGAGATCCAGTACTGTGTTAAATGGACACCTTGGTAGAAACTAGAGATCTCCTCCATCACGTCACAGTATCATCATATCGCCCAACTTGCCCTCATCACATAAACAGAAACTGATTGGACAAGTTGATCAATGACTGATGACTGACATCATCACTATTCATCCGATGTGATAAATTACTAGACAAAGGTCATCAACTATCAGCTCTGACAGATCTGATTGGTCCTGTTGGTTTGCAGAAACCATTAGTCTGTTCACTGAGGATGTTCCTGCTATTCCGCCCTGTAATCTTTCAAACAAATCTGCTGACTAAATGGCACCAAATTGTTGCGTAGACTAAGTTTTATTAAACAATGGCACCGTTACCAAAGAGGTGACGTTCAGTTCCACCTCCCTACAACCAGTCTGCGATGCCAGGGGTCATTGTGGGGGTGGAGCTGGACTCTCTGGCGGTGGTGTCAGAGAGGAGGATGCTGGCCAAACTACATCTTGGACAGCGTCTCCCACCCGCTCCATGACGTGCTGGTCAAACAAAGGAGCACCTTCAGCGGAAGACTCATCCCCCCACAATGCACCACAGAGCGCCACAGGAAGTCATTCCTGCCTGTGGCCATCAGACTCTTTAACTCCTCCCTCTAAGTGTCAGTCTGTATGACCCGAAGTCACTAAACTGGACACTGATCATTAACATCTCTGCAATGCTTGAATAATTGTGCAATATTCTGTGTACTACTCCCGTGCAATATTAGTTTTCCCATGTTAGTTTTTCTTATTTATTGATATTGATATTATATACCTCCATTACTGCTGTGCGATATCTTAATAATCTCAATAAGCTGCACTTAACTTCCACTGCTTATTACTTATTTTATTACATTGTATTATTATACTGTATCATCATCAACCAGTAAACCCACTTGGTACCTCACAGTTATTTTATCTTATACTTATACCCACCCGGTACTTCATTTATTTTCTGACCTGTTTTATAATATTTTATAGTGTATCATATCGTTTGCTAGTACTTTCTCCTGTGTAAGGTCCTAGTGACGTAAAGGCGAGCTGCTGTAACAAAGAGATTCCCTTCGGGGATCAATAAAGTATTTCTGATTCTGATTCAGATTCTGATCTGAACACGCCTAGGTCCAGGACTTGGCCTGCACCCGACCCCAATGCCTGCAGGTGGTGGGCCCACAGGGCGGCAGCTCCATGTAGTTCTTTCAGGCTGTGCCCAACCAGACCCCATGGGTCCAAGCCCAGCCACCAGACACTCGCCTGCGAGCTCCCCTGTGAGCTCCCCTGTTTCCCTGTTCTGTGCGAGGTGCTTCAGCTCCTTCTTGGCCGATTCATGTGGGAGAGCCAAGCGGTCGAAATGAGTTTCCTCCGTAGGGAGTCTGGGCTCAGAGATAGAGTTAGGAGCTCAGACATCCACAGGGAGCTCGGAGTGGAGCCGCTGCTCCTTCAAGTCAAAAGGAGCTAGTTGAGGTGGTTCAGGCATCTGATCAGGATCCTCTTGGGTGCCTTCCTTTGGAGGTTTTCCGGGCACGTCCAACTGGTAGGAGGCCCCGGGGTGGACCCAGAACACGCCTCAGGATCCACCAGGAAGAGCTGGAAAACGTTGCAGGGGGAGAGGGATGTCGGGACCGTCTTAGCCTGCTGCCACGACGACCCACCCCCAATAAGAGGCTGAAAATGGATGGATGGACCGCTAACAAAGCTCTGCTCACTCTGTGACAAGTGCACAGTGGTGAAAGTAAGTATTCAAATCCCTAACCCTTCACTAAAGTAAAAGTAGAAATACCACTCTATAGAAATGCTTGATAACCAGTAAAAGTCCTGCATTCAAAATCTTACCTAACCAAAAATACAATAGTATTAAAGTATATAAAGTATAACAGAAAGTACTCATTATGCAGAATGGCCCCAACACCAATGGTGTATTTTGTCAATTTGGAGCAAAGTTTGACTGCTTTATCGAGTCCTGTGTAGTATAATCTGTAGCAATGAATCAGATTTTACAAGCTGATAGTAATGATTTGTAGGAAAAACTTATGCAAAGTAAAGACAGCTGTCAGATAAATGTAGTGCAGGAAAAAGTACAATACTTCCTTCTAAAAATGTAGTCGAGTAGAAGTATAAAATACATCAAGCCCTGTACTTGAGTAAATGCACGTATTTACTTTCCACCACTGCAAATACTTTGCATTTCCTATAATCAGTATAATAATCATGTGCGTAACGTGACGCTGCCACCGTTGGAGATCTGCATGTAGGCAGACCACAACAACACAGGACAGCGTGGCGATCCCCCGCTGTGAGTGTTCACGGTAAAAGTATGTGTAACACCTAACGTGATGGCTTTAGAATAAGGAAGCAGTGTTTGTGTGGCTGGTTTAGCTGGAACAGACTGGAGGCTCCAGGTCACCTCAGGCTCCTGAACTAACTCTTTCCACTGGTATCACTGGAGGAAATCCAGTCAGCGTCAGGGAGGAGATATCTGGATGTTTCCTGCAGAGACTTTATTCAGCAGACAGAGACACCTGATCATAAATCCTCCTCTGTCTCTCTCTGCTGGACCTCCTGAGGAAGCTTCATTAGCCTCTGACCCGGGTTTAGCTTCCTCTGCTGGGTCAGAGGACGGTCCGCTGCTGAGATCCTGAAGAATAAAACTCACAGCTCTTTGATCTGCTGCCAGACAAAGGCTCCCTGCTTCTCCTCCTCCACGTCTTTCAGCCGTCACCACCGGGACTCCACCGCAGACTCCCACAGTTTGGACAAAGTTTCCGACCTTGTCAAGTGAGACGTCCAGCAGGTCTTCCTTTTCTCTGCAGCCCCATTTTGACTCCCACTCACTGGCATGTTTTGGCATTCAGGCTCTTAAACTGTGTAGCTTCCCTGACAGTCTGTGCTCTGTTTGGTACAGTGGTGGCCCGGCCTGTGTCTAATCAGCATGTCATTATAATGTCACGGTCACTGACTCTGCGCTGTAAGTCAGAAAGCTGCATTCAGGCTCTCGGCCTCTCAGAGCGAAGGTCGGGCTGCTGCTTCTGAATCATCGCACAATCCGAGTTCTGTGCAGAGTCTCAACTTCGTCACATAAACCACTTTAACCATTACTAACGCAGTTACAGTCAGCTTTCTGCAGTAACCTGATTTCTGCTGAAACCTGGTTTCTGTAAGCAACATTCAGGGATCAGAGGAACCTGCTTTAGCACAGCTGGATTACAGCGCAGGTTGCTACAGTACACCTAAACACGCCTGCTTTCTTGTGTGGATGCAAGTGTGACGCTGCCACAGTCAGTGTTTACTATCAGAGGTCACAGGAGGTCAAAGGTCAGTCAGCAGGGACTTTGCAGGGGTGGATGGGAAAGAGATTCCAGACACTGGATCCACCCACAGCCTGGAGACCAGCAGACAGTCCTCTGATCAGCCTTTAAATGTGGCTGTACGAGGCAGCATGTCGTCTGCAACATCTCTGCCCCCGCCCCTCCAAAACTAACCTCCACCAACACCACCACCACCCCCCCGACAATAGAGCTTTTGAAGTATTTAAGATCTCGGGGAAACAGCGGGCTCTCCCTCTGGGGATCGGAGCGCTGCTTTGATAATGACCTGGATTTTATAATTAATGGGAATAAATCAGCACAAGACAAAAATTAAAACCCAGACACACAGTGAACACACAGGGAGCAAGAAAACTCTCTCCTCACCCAGTCTTTCATTTCATAACGTGCTAACTGGAAGACTGTCGGGCCAACAAAAACCCTGTCTTCACTTCCTGTCAAACTCTTGTCAGAAAAACAAACACAATACTTGCTTTAGGAGAAAGAGGGCAGGTTTCATACTTTCATGTTTCCTAAGTAGATTGTATTTGCCATCAAAGATCATCTTTCATTCTTTATCGGATTGATTTGATTTGTTGGTGAGCAGATTGGATCTTTAGTAACACACGTCATCAAAATATGCATTAAAACATTCATGATTATCGCATGCTTCCAAAACTAAAGCGACCAGCTATATTACAGGTCATTTAGGACGATAACGTCTCAGACTTTGGAGATACTTTTAGCGCTGAAATGCTTTGTGAATTACACTTTGAACAAAAAAATGTAGGAGTCCTGAAGTTAGGACTGACACCGACGTTATTTTAGTTTTAGTTTCTCTTAACTCGGCCAGTTCGAAGCTACTTTTAGCCTGAAGACGCCCCTGAACTCACCTCCTACTCTGAGAGTACTGGACAGACACATTGGAAACTCTCTCAAAGGTGTTTGCGATCTCTTTCAACCTCCGCTGACAGAAGCTGGAGAAGGTTGTTGCCTTGATGAAAGTGTGATCTGTGTCGTGACAACACATCACCAGGTGTGTTGGTAGATGGGGGTTGAAGGGCGGTTCGGGAAGTGATGTTGTTATGAAGTGCGTTTCCATCCACCTGCTTTTATGCACAGCTTCTATTTGCACATTAATAAATCTGAGAAATTAGAAATAAAGTGTAAATGTGTGTTAAAAAGCGTTTCCTGTCCGAGGCGTGGACGCTGTTTGAAACAGGAAGCAGACTGAGTGAATAACTGCTGACGTCATGAAGAGCTGAAAGCATCAGCTGTGTGGAGCGATGAGGAGGCTGGAGCCTTCCTCACATGAAGCCGACAGAAACGTCACGTTTCCATCACGTCTCCCGTCGTCTCGCCGCGTCCTCTTCTTCTTCTGCGACACTTTAACGGCGGATCATCACTTTAACGGAGGATCAGCTCCACCAGCTGTTCACCTCCATCAGCCAATGAGCTTGTGTTCTCGCAGCGGCAGCGGGTGGAGACAAGCAGCGCGTCACGTTTTCTTTTGCCGATACTGTCGATCATTTGTTCTTATCGGACTGTGAATAAAACCTTTTGTGTCTGACTGTCTGTAAATCAGAAACAAAACATCCCCTGAAAAGCTCTTCTTCCGCTCTGAGTAATAAAAGCGATCTGATATCAAACCCCTTCGGGCACGCTGTCCTCCAACAGGAAATAGTCTGATGCTAAATATTGTAGCCAACGGTCGTCTTAAGGCTATCATCATCTGCTGCGCATTTGTTCAAAGTTATTTTTAATGCTGTTTATCGAGAGCGGCGGAGAGGCCCGGAGCAGAGCTGGAGTCTGTTTCAGCTCCAGCGTTTGCAGGGACTTGGCCTCTCTTTATAATTTCAGCTGAAAGTTTAACGTCCCGTGGATCTGCTGCCACAAGAATGCAGCAGGAGGAGGAGGAGGAGGTTTTGCAGGAGTCTGCACATTTGAGAGGTCTCGTTGGGATCAGGCTCGTGGACCAGAGCCTCAGGCTGAAAGAGAAATGCGTTGTAAAAAACTACCGGCTAAAATTAGACGACCACTGTGAGTATCAAATGTATGATTATACGTCTGCAGGAAACGCCTCACACATCTTTTTGTTTCTCAGGGCTCAAACGGCTGCTTGGGACAAAGCAATAAACAAACGAGGGCCGTACGGCAGCTTCTCTCCTCTCATTGTGGTGAAGTGTGGAGACCGAGCAGCAGCTCTGCACTAAATATAAGTTTTCCTTCTCGAAAGCTGGCCGTCCTCCGAACTCACCACAACAGACTGCAGTCAGAAACTGTGCCCTGAAACAGGGCAGAGGTCCAGCTCCTGCCACTTCAGATTTATGCTGCAGATTACATCTTGTAGTCTAAATATAAACACGCCTTCTGCTTTAAACAGCGGCCGGAAAGAAAGAAAGCACGTCTTCACCGGGTTAATAAAGGTTTACGGGATTACTACAGTATCGCCTCCAACACTACAGCACAGGGAGGTCACATGATGCTGCAGCGGGAACGCTGACAACACATGGCCAAAAGTATGGGGACACCCAAACAATACTGTTCTATTGAGGTTCAGCAGCGGTTGCCAAAAGAATCTCACCTCGAGGTGTGCTTACCTTCTCCTCCCCCCTCAGATGTCTTGTTTTGTCTGACCAACTGTCCAAAACTACGAGATTCAACGTCAGACACGGGGAAGTTCTCACAAATGGAATCTGGAAACATCGAATGTTTGGCTTTTTCCCTTGAAAAGCGACTTCTACGATTATTCGATTATGAAAATAGTTGCGGATTAATCAACGAATTGACTAGTTTGACCTCAGCTTTAGTTCTTTACGCTTGAAAAAGACTAGGTTGTACGACTCGTTGTCCAAAGTGTCCACGCTGAGGGCCGAGGTGAAAAGCCTCCACACCTGTTCTTGTGTAAAGAATGAAAAAAGAGAGCTGAGACAGAAGTTCAAACTCCACCTACTTCCACAACAAGCACGGTGTGAAGTGCGTGTGAATGTCGGACTGTCGGCGATTCTGCCGTCAGACGATCGAACGAGCACTTCGGCTAAAGCAGGCCGACGCCCTTCTGATGACACTTCAACATGACAATGTCCCCGCGCACAAAGTCCCGACCTCAAACCCATCCAACACCTTTTGGCCGAACTGGATTGCAGACTGTGAGCTGGATCTGATCCGTGCTGGACCTCGCTGATGCTCTGGTGTCTGACTGGGAGCAAACCCCTGCAGCTGGTTCAACATCTGGAGGAGAGACTGAACCCAGCAGAGCGGAGGCTGACGGAGCGGCACGCTAATGATGGCGTCACAATCACTGTCACATATAACTGTCCACATACTTTTGGTCGTGAAGTGAACAAACAACACAGGGACCACCAGTGTAGAACCTCCACTGGGGACCTTAATGGATGTCAACTAAAGGATTAGTCCATCAGTCGACTGACAGAATATTAATCTGCAACTATTTTGATAATCGATTAATCATTTCAAGCAGAAATGCCAACATTTCTCTGGTTCCAGCTTCTCCAATGTCTCCAACTTTTAATCATTACAAACTGATTATCCCGAGTTTTGGACAAAACAAGGCATCTGAAGACAACATCTTTCACTATTTTTGACATTTGGACTTCCACCTCGAGCTAATGAAGCTCTGTTTACATTTCAACTTGATCAGATCTGGAAATATTTATCTCAACTTTGTGCAACTGGATATTGGAAATTAAAATAAGCATATTTCACTATTTTCTGACATTTTATTGGGAAACTCAAAATAACCGGCAGATTGATCGATAATGAAAATAGTCCTAATGAGTGATTGCAGCCCTGCAACACAGAAAACTTCACACATGAAATATTCATCCAAACAAAGCTTCAGCTGGACAGCCTGTCTGTCAAACGGTGCGATAGTGGCACTTAGAGATAGAGGCTTTGTTTGATGCAGCAGGTCCGTTTGAAGATTCGGAGGTCTCGGAGGGAAAAGTGGGCACCAATCAGCAGTTCCCCGGCCTTCAGAGAGCCTGGCACAGGAACACAGGAAGCTGTGGAAGTGTTTGTCCAAAGCAGGAGTGGGACACATCTGTCTCTTATCTGCTGACTGAATGAGGACGGTGACGGCAGCGCAGCAGAGATGAAGATTAGCTCTTCTTGTGTCTTATCTGTTCTCTGAGACGAGGACGCCAGCGGAGGATTTGTCCTTTCGGCCTGTCCTCCAGCTCAGAGTCACGTGTGGACACAGATGAACTGCAGGGAGACAAGAGCTGCTCCAAAACCCCCCCCCAAAGTCTGGACTCAGCGCCAAACTGGACCACACTCACACAGATGCAAATACAGACTGGTTTTATCAGTTTACGCACTGTAGCTCTGTACAAGACAAATACAGATATCAAACAAATAGTCCCAGTAAAGTCTCCTGCATGTCTGGTGGCTGTGGTTCAATAAAGCTAGACACTGCTGAACAGCGTCACACACTTTTCAGCAAACAAAGACCAACTGGAAAACTTCCCCAGTAAATGACTGAAGAAAGGATTTACTGAGTCACCAGAGTCATTAAAGTTCCAACTGTACTGACAGAAAGTTGAATATAAACCTCTGCAGACAGCTGGACACACTGAGAAGGGACAGCCCACCTGTGCGCAGGTGGAGAAACGTCCTCTTGGCTTTGTTAGCAAGCAACCTTTGAACTTTGGTCCTTTCTGTTTGGCCACTTCATAGCGATAAAATCCAGTTTCAGGCACACGCACACCCAAACAGGAATTACTGAGGCATTTTTTGGCACGAAGTTATTTAAACTTAAGACATGGTTAGCTGTCGGCTGCAGAGCGAGAGGTGGGGGAGGGGCTCAGGTGGGGGAGGGGCTCAGGTGGGGGAGGGGCTCAGGTGGGGGAGGGGCTCAGGTGAGCAGCGTCAGGGAGCGCTGACTGTCACAGCTGTGTCTTGCTGACTGATTATGCTCTCCCCTTAATATGCAGCAGCATGCTGGACCGGAGGCTCGGACACACACACACACACACACACACACACACACACACACACACAGGCTGGCTGGCTTTGGACTCTTGGTTTGAACTGTGATAAGAAGAAGAAGAAGAAGAGGATCTCGACCAGCGCGACCAAGAGAAGCAGGAGGCGTTGCGGTTGAGTTGTGTGTGTCTGGATAAATAAAAGACGTGACCTGTAAAACACACGCAGCTGTCGGAGGTGACCGATCACCTGGCTGCAGAGTGGAGCTGCTCGCCGACACTCGGAGCCGTGAAACCTGTCAAACTCCCAGCTCTCAGCGGGATCCCCTGTGTGAGCGGAGGCAGAGGAAAACCAGAGCCGTCTCCTGTGGATGTGAAACCTGGAGAACGTGTTTGCTTTGGACTCGCTGTGCTTTATTGAACACCATTACAAGGAACGTAAACTCTTAATCCTCCTCCTCCTCCTGCTGCTGCTGAGCGTCAGGTTCAAGCTGCTGGACGGTAAAGTTTTGACAAATTATAAAGTTTTCTTCCTCACGCTAAAAGGGTTCCTAGGGCAGCTCCGACTGACAGCTCAAATGTAAAATCTTCATTATCAACACTTATAAATAATCTACATGCAACCAGCGTTTCAAGAGTAAGCACATTTTTCTTTCAGATGACTTACGCAAGTATGCAAATGTTTTACAGAAAGAAAGTTGTTGCATTTCTTAAAATAAAGCAGAAGAAATCAGGGCACATATTGAACTGTGGGATTTCGGTACCCTCCTTGTATCTCCTAGTGTTGGCTCAGAAGTGTGTGTCTCATGTTGTTGTTGGATCCTGTACGGAGTTAGTTTCCTCTTCGTGCCAAAACGTCTGTCTGGCAGGTCGGAGCAGGGCCTCCGATTTCACTCAGCTTCATCCGCTTTCTCTTGAACTCCGTAGCGTTAAAAAGACCTTAGATCAGCCGGCGATGGGTGGCGTAAAGGGCAAACGTGTTGTTTACATTCCCGTCGAGGCTGTGGAGCGTCGGGTGGTGTAGTTCAGAGATGTCTGGAGGTTCAGGCTGAGTTAGGACGGTGATGGAGGAAGGCCGGTCTTATCGGCTTTATAGTGTGTGTGTGTGTGTGTGTGTGTGTGTGTGTGTGTGTGACGTCGGTCTTATCAGCCTGCTGATAAACGTGGCACTAACGAAGCAGCAGGGAGGCGCTGGGCTCAGCCGCCAGCGGGGAACAGGAGTGATTCGTCTGGTAAAACCCCGCCTCCTTTCTCACCTCCACACAGCTGACCAATCACAGTGTGACATGGGTGTGATGTCAGATTGTCTGTTGCAGAAATTGTTGGACGCAACCCCAACGCCTACGTCAGAAAGACGTGGAGCGGGAGGGAGTCCGAAGCGGTTCCATCTGATAAGCACTTCTGATGAAGCACACTGGCCTTTTAGCTTCCTCCTGAAATATTACACTAATCTAAACTGCATGATATTATTATTTTGACTATACTTTCATCCTTGTTTGTTTTGTTTTATGTAAAGTTCTGTACGTCGCCCTGTTTTTCTTTGTCTCTCCTTGTCTATTTTATCTGTTTCTGTCACTGTAGTATCTGTTTTTGTTTCTGTACCAATAAAATAAAGATAAAAATAAAGTGTCTGACCCAAATTTAATCACAATCCATCCAATAGCTGTTGAGATATTTCACTCAAAGCCACAGATGTCAATCCTGCTGGAGGAAAAGTCGAAGGATCACCAAAGTCATTAGGGGTCATCCTGTCTGTCCATCCAGTAACTGAGATATTTTCTGAACTCGGAGGCTACATCCACACTACTACGTTTCCGTTTACGAATCCATTGCTGACAACAGCGTCCATGAAAGTCCGTGTAGTGAGTGGATTAGCATTGTGGCATAACTGTACCGTGTGTTTGGTCGAAGCTGACGACAAGATCCTTCACTTCGGGCTCTGTACTCGGTGTTTTGATGCTTCTTCCACATCTGGACATTCGAAAGTTTTCTCGCCATTCCCCAGAAACCACAACATCGTTGACAAAATGATGCCACCAGGCACCGGTTCTTCACCTAAAACCCGGTCCGGTAGGGCCGATAGTGCCGCTGGGTTTGGGAACTGTCACAATCATCATCCTGCGCATGTAGGCAGCAGTAGCATTATAAAATGCTGAATGTAACAGCTGCTAGCATAGACAACAAGGTTTGTGTTTGTTTTCTTCCGGAAAAGGGTTACGCGATAGGGGCTTGGCGAGTCAGTTGCGACTGATCAGACCCGATCGAGAAGCGAACACGAGTGGCCGCGTCATCGTTTCCAAAAGCCTTCGGACTAGAATGAACGAAACGAAAACAGGGCCAGCAGCATTTCCAAACTTCGAAAACGCTGCAGTAGCGTGGACGCTTAGGTGCAAACGTAGCAAAACTGTGTGGATGTAGCCCTGAGTTGGGTGGAGCCCTGAGTGAGCGGAGCAGCAGGGGGGTCTTCAGAGACCAGCAGGGAGAAAACAAGAAGCTCAGAAAGTGAAAGGAGGTTAGGAAGCTAGACCACGTCAGTCTCAGTCTCTGTTCTCTCAGTCTAGCACTCAGTGAGTTTGTTGTGTCCCTCAGGGTGGGGGGTGGGGGGTGGGGGTCTGAAGCAACACAATGCTTCAGCCTCCCGCTCTGTGGAACAATAGCGTTGGGAAAGGAAGTGTAGAAGGGGCCCTGCTCCGAGTCCTGGCTTTGTTCCTGAGAGCTGCTCCACGCCTCGAGAGCCTCTGTCAACACAGCACCCCACCCCCACCTCGACCCCCACCCCCTTCCTCTGACACAGAGTCACGGCCAGGTTACAGCCCAACACCTCCACAACGCACACATTTACCACACACACTCCTGCCCAGAAACACCACCACAGACACAAACCACTGGCCGAGGATCAGCGCCAACTAAAAACAACTGGTTGTTGCATCATGTCGCTCAGGTGTTCGTGCTGTTATATCCACCCCAGGTATATGCTTTATATTTCTAATAGGGCTTCAACTCATGATTATTATCACTGAATCTGCCAATTATTTGCTCAGTTAATCGATTGTTTGGTCATAATTTCTCCAAACAACAGTCCGAAACCTGAAGATGTTCACTTTACTGTCGTATAAGACAAAGAAAAGCAGCAAATCCTCAGAGTGAAGCTGAAACCAGAGAACATTTTGGCATTTCTGCTTGACAAGTTAGTCAGTTTATTAAAAGAGTTGCAGATTAACTTTCTGTCGACTAATCGTTGCAGCTCTAATTTCTATATGCGGTTCTTCTGCCATTTGTAACTTTGATCTGAGGAGCTGACACGGCTGAGCAGCTGCAGGCAGACCAGCAGAGTCGCAGACCAGCAGAGTCGCAGACCAGCAGAGTCGTAGACCAGCACAGTCGCATCCCCCTGAGGAGGATCAGCTGAAGCCTCCAGCTGCAGCCCAGCGAGCTCAGTGAGGGTTAAAGGCGTTGTTGTGCAGGGCATCCTGGTTGCTCGCCTGCTGGAGCGTGCGCCCGTGTGCAGGGCTGGGTCCTCGCCGCAGCGGCCCAGATTCGGGTCTGGCCCGTGGCCCTTTGCTGCGTACCGTTTCCCCCCCCCCCCCCCCGTTTCCTGTCTCTCTTCAGCTGTTCCTATAAGGTGAAGGCAAAAAAAAAACCCCCAAAAGTTACCTTGTTGTGCCGATAAACGAGGATGCTTAACTTCAGAATAAAAACCAGGAGAGAAGAAGAAGAAGTGGGAGAATGTTTTGTTTGGCTGTGGGAAGAAATTCCTGGTGTTTCATGACAAACTAAGAAAAAATGTGTTTTAATTATGAGTGTAAAACAGAAGCTCCACCACAGCTGGGGCGCGTTAGCGATACTGTGTGTGCTAACGGGGCTGAGCTTACTGAATGATTCACAGTTTGATTATCCGCTCCGAGACAATAAACAACCTTTATGATGTTAGCTAGCTAGAGCTCACTATAATAATCTAGCTAATCATTTCCTCTGTTTTCAGCCGCGTGATGAGAGGATACCGGGCGGATGTGCAGGCTGGTGGGATCGGCACCTTTAGATCAGATCAGAGTCAACTTTACAAGTACAAGCCAATGAAATGCAGTAGTGTTATTTTCAGGTATTGCTAGATTCATTACTGGACATTATCGATTAAGAAAATAGTGACGTCCATCAGATTCGGTTGGAGATATAAATCAGAGAAAAACAGAAATCTGAGACGTTGGAGAAGCTGCCACCAGAGAGTTGTTTGTGTTTTTGCTCACCGTTGTTGCAGATCAAATTTTCTGTTGATCGACTAATAAATGACCATTGCTCTTTGTTTGAGTTTTCTATCATTTAAACAAACTAGTTTGAGAAATCGGAAAAAAAACGATCCAAACTCAAGGTCCACTTACTAGCCGTTTCTGGAGCTTTCACCTGTATCATATGGTCTACATGAGCCGCACCAGCTGTTAAGATTTCATCCACAGGACTTTCAGGACTTCTCGTGCTTGTCGATGTTGTCCGTTGCTTGGACCGTTCTTAACTTAAAGACAGTCCTGCATCACGGTCAGCCATCCTCTCTCACAGTGAGCCAGAGCAGGTGGTTTACCAGGACCAGGTCTGGTCCTTTTTAACAGGTTTCAGTGTCTGCTGTTTGTATCTGAGGGTAAATAGCCAGGCTTTAGGTTTGAAGGAAGAGCAGCCAGTGGAAAAGATAAACTGCGTCAAAGTTTAGAAGTGAAGGTTTTTGGGGGCTGTAGCTAATCGTTCTGATTAATCATTGAAAAAACATCCATCACAGTTTCCCAGAGTCCAAAGTGACGTCTCCAAATGTCCTGTTTTGTCCGAGCGACAGTCCAAAAGCCAAAGAGATTCAGTTTACTGAGATATTAAAACAGAGAAAAGAATCAAATCCTCAATCTGCAGAAACTGGAACTACAGAATCTTTAAGCCATTTTTCAAGAAAAGATGTGATTAAACGATTAATCAATTATCAAACTTTTTGACTTTTCTGTCAATGCACAACTCAGTGAATCGACTGTTTCAGCATTACATTACTTCTATATAAAATTAGGAGAGAAAACTAATCTTGCTTTTCAGATATTTCCCTCTTTTTCCCAGCTTGAAGACTCATCCCCCCACAATGCACCACAGAGCGCCACAGGAAGTCATTCCTGCCTGTGGCCATCAGACTCTTTAACTCCTCCCTCTAAGTGTCAGTCTGTATGACCCGAAGTCATTAAACTGGACATTGATCATTAACATCTCTGCAATACTTGAATATTTGTGCAATATTCTGTTTAATACTCCCGTGCAATATTAGTTTTCCCATGTTAGTTTTTCCTATTTATTGATATTGATATTATATACCTCCATTACTGCTGTGCAATATCTTAATAATCTCAATAAGCTACACTTAACTTCCACTGCTTATTACTTATTACTTATATTATTACATTGTATTATTATACTGTATTATCATCATCAACCGGTAAACCCACTTGGTACTTCACACTTAGTTTATCTTAAACTCATACCCACCTGGTGCTTCATTTATTTTCTGACCTGTATTATAGTGTATCATATTGTTTGCTAGTACTTTCTCCTGTGTGCACTGACGTAAAGGCGAGCTGCTGGAACAAAGAGTTTCCCTTCGGGGATCAATAAAGGATTTCTGATTCTGATTCTGATTTGATCCAGAGGGGTCCGACCACGTGTTGGCAGCGAGAGGAGATCTCTGGTCATCTGCAGGTTCACGATTGGCTCGGGGCGGTCCGAAGTGTGCTGGCCGCTGTTTGCCGGCAGACCCGAGTCAACAGAGCCTGATGAGGAGGCAGAGATGGGTTTCCTGTGTGTTGATCCAGCTGGAAGCTGCTGACAGCTGCCTCATTCGCACTCTGCTGTGGAAATGCTGATCGGGACCCTTCAGGCCTGTACGCCGTCCAGACTGGGAGACAGCAGAGGACAGCACGGAGACAAACGTCCTCATGAATATGTCTGACTGTAGTGCAGGACCTAATGGGAGCTAATGGACAGTTGACAGTGCAGTGGCAGCCGTCCGGGTCCTGGACCCGTGTGGGCAGTAAATCCTCACATTATGGCAGCAGCTCGTTAACGAGAGGCTCGTTGTCCCAGAGGACGGCAGGTTTAGACTCTGGGTGGTTGTTCTGGAGGACATTTGGTCTGAAAGCTCCCGATGAATGAATGGATCAGACATGTTGGAGCAGAAGCCTTTTCTTTTAATTACGCGACGATAACAGCTTAACATCTTAATCCTATAACACTCACCCTGCAGGTTTTCAACACCCGGCTGGGACTGGTACTGTTTCTGGTGCGGACTGAAAGGGTTGAGCCAGAAGATTGCTCATTTGATTTTTTTTTGTCTTATAAACATACAGTCACAATAACTTCGACTACAAAGAAGAAAGGGAGGAGGAAAGGAATATATATACATATAAACACATAGTTATTTATTCAGTCTCCAACAAAAACCAACGATGTCGTAGCGTTGCTGTCCGACCTCCACAGTCTGGATGTGCAAGTCACTGCGATCAGAAGAAATCCATTTACATTTCGTCAGTTTTTCCTAATTTAGACAAACTTTGTTCTCGTACGCCTGCTTGTGTTTAGACAACAACTTTGGCTTCTTTTGTTCAGTGAAAAAAAAAAAGGATTTTGTATAAAATTATGTTAAAAAAATTATGTTACGTAAATTATTAAAAAAAAAAAAAGTATAGCTTTGTTACCAAAACACAGACATCATATCTCGCACTAGCACTGAAATGTTCTTGGGGAGTTTCCTCGAAACTACTTTGGTACTAATTATAGTGAAATTGGAGGAGGCCTGAGCAACAAGAGAGCCATTATAATATAACATCACTAATCTTTCTATGAGAGACACAAGACAGCCAATAAAAATCCAGTGTGTGGCTGACTTTATATTCTGTCAGTAATGTATATAACACGACCGATCGAAACCTCAAAACGACAAAGACACGAGTTTTAGAGCTTTACACAGCACACGTGTCGGATATCAGCTGACTTCCATTCATTTAAAGGAAATCGATTAACAGACTCTTGAAACCTGCTAGCGTGTGATCCATAAATACAGTGAGCGGCAAATCTTCTCACATTAATGTTGTGATGTAAAACAATGCAGCCTTTTTCCAATTAAGCTATGATAATGCAACTTTGACCAAAAAATAACAAGTGTGCAGATTTGATGGATCACGCAACTCCAGCAGGTTTGCAAATGGATGAATTTTTATATCATAAAGAAATGAAACACACATCCAGAATCTAAAAATGTGTAGCATGCATTCAAAAGTGGCTGGCAAAATATAAAGTATACATGATTTGTAGTCAAAGAGCTAAAACTGTCAAAAAAACACAAGGTCCTGTTGGCTTTAACTACACAGCGGTATGACTTATGACTTTGAAGGCTTTGATTTAAAAAGTATGTAAGAACTTTTATTTCTCAAACTAAACAACATGTTCAACACAAAGCCTCCGACAGACAGAAGAATCTCTCTTCTGTGAAGCCTTTTAAGTATTGTTTTCCCAGTAAAGAGGCTCCGGGTGGAGTGATGGGTGTGTTGTGTGTTCCTGTTCCCTTTTGAACCTAAAACAAGAAATGGCTCAGCGCTCCACACATATTGTTCGGGGGGGATGTGAGCTCAGCTCCACGCCCGTTCCTCTGCTCATAATGGACTTTTCCTCACAGAAAAACCTCCATCTTTCACGGTACCAGACCCCCACCCCCAGCCTCCAGCATGTGTGCGACCCGGCACGCCTGATTGGCGGTCAGCCTGGGTGCGGCGGGCCAAGCCTCCACTTACAGTAACAGAGATAAGCTGAGATCACAGACGACTTTCATTTCACCAGCAAAAGCAAAACTAAAACTAAACGAAACGTCAACAAATAAAACTTAACTATTTAAATGAACTACAATGTGAACGCACGGACAAATGAACTGGAACGCAGTCTTAACAAACGGCCTGCGTGCATCCAGACAGTCACACACTGTAGTTGGAGACGGTTTCCTCCAGTTGACTTATGCGTTTGAGCTGTTACACTAAGAAGCAGCATCTTACACTCAGTGATCTCTATAAACAGATGTCTGCATATGAAATATAAAAAGAGGCGGAACGCATTTGCCGAAATGCGATCTCGTAACCCACGAGCTGTCGTTTGACGATGATTTAGCTTTTTTAAATTAATCTGCATTCAAATCCTCGTCAGACGTTGTCCGATGGGTTCCGAGATCGCTAACCGGACTGTAAACAATGACCGGCGCACGCAAGAGGAAGTCCTGGCCCAGACATCCGGATATGCGCTGGCTACAGTGGAAGCCCCGAAACACTGGCCCGTTGCCCCCAGAGGCTAAATCCTCGTCAGACCCGCTATCCGATGGGTTCCGAGATTGTACACTGAGTAACGCTCGGTCTCCGGCAGTAACGTTAGCTAACATTAGTGCTTCATGGAAGGAAAAAAGGAACAGATTTACGGACTAAATTCATCAACAATCCCACTGAGAATCAAACAGGAAGCGTCAACAAACCAGACAAACATGCAGCTCAGCACGCGGACGTTTAGAGGAAGTCATGTTAACGTTACTGTCAGTCGGCAGGTGTTCGTGTTTACAGGCTGTCGGCAGGGAAAAGTGCAGGATTAATGTTATCTAAATCTTCCTCTAGATGAAGATTAAGAAACAGTTTGTTAGAGGTGCAGAGGTGTACGGGTCGGCCCCCTCTGATGAAACTAGAGCTTGTAAATGTGGAAGTTTTTCAGTCTCAAATCACTAGTTTGAAAATTAGTTTTTGTCCGACCTGCACAGGCTGGATGTAAAAGATCTGTGCAGTAATCAACTCCAGTAATCTAATTTCTTCCTTAGCTTATTATCGTAAATCAACAAACTAACCACAGACACAACATTCACTAAAAATCTGAAACACGTGAAATTGTAAAAGTGGAATTTCGTCCAGGAAGCACCGAGCTAGCCGGAGATCGGCAGCACGCTGCAGGAACACGTTCCGGTCTGTAGCGGATCCTGGCCGGTCAGTCGTCGGCAGCCGCTCGACGCAGACGTGAGGATTTAATGGAGATCATTTTAAATATGAAGTCATTTCATGTAGCAGAAGCTTGTGGATTTTGCCTCTAAATCTGGTGGAAAGGGTTTTGGGTTTTAACCTTTATTTCAACATATTTTCATCACGAAACCATCGGATCTCTACAGGATCTTCCACAACTCTGATCCAGCCCTCCTCACTGCAGACTGACTGCGCCTTTCCTGCTAACCGCGGGATTATTTTCTCAATTGATCGATTGATAGTTTTATCGATAAAATGTCAGAAAATTGTGAAAACTGGCCGTTATATTTTGATTCAAGTCCAAGGTCCGACCAACAGTCCGGAACCCAAATATATTCAGTTTACTGAGATATAAAACAGAAAAACAGACATTTGGGAAGCTTGAACGAGTGAATGTTTGGCATTTTTGCACAATAGATGACTGGAACAATGAATCAATTATTGGCTAAATGATAAATCGATTAATTGTTTCAGCTCTGCTCGGCGTGATGGACGATAATAACGCCTGTAGTCAGGGTAACGGTAAACACGAAGAACACTTGAAATGAGACTAAAATTTCAGTAATAAAATGACTAAAATGTGACAAAAGCTAATAAACATTGAAGACGACGCCGTCTGAAGTTTCCTCTCATCGTTTCCACATCCTCACCGCACAGGCTCGACCACTTTTCCAGCCTTTGAGTGAGATCCGCGGCGGGAACAGAGCAGCCAACGCTCGCCGGGCTGTCCTCCCTCCGCTGACTACGTCAGGAAACTCTCTGGACGCTGTATTTCACTGGAGTCAAATTCCAGCCTCAGAAAGGGGGATCGAAGTACAGCGATGGGGTCCACATACCAACACCATGACATCACCGCCTCTATTCTTCCCTCTGCATTCAAACGCACTCTGCTGCTCGGACAATGGCTGGCACAGATACGACGCTGGGGATTTCTGGGGGGAAATAACTGAAACCTTCAGCTTCGAGTCCACAGCTGTGAGTCCGACGTCATGCTGAGCTGTTGACCTCAAGCTGCATCGACCTTAAAGCCCTCTGTCAGTTTTAAAGGTGCTGGAATAAGCTGACCTGGACTGTCACATCCTTAAATATGTACAAGCCATGTTTTCTCAGTGAAAATAACTCAATTTTGAGCATCTTACCACAATTCTGACCTAAATCGGCGCTTTCTGCATTCCACTCGTGCTCAGTGGTGGGAAATGTTCTTCATGCACAGTCAGAGTCAAATCAAAACCTATAAGTCAGATACAAGGCAGTCTCCTTAACAACAGAAAATGAGAGTTTTGGCCAGAACAGGCTGAACTTCTTTACCCCGAGAGAAACACATTCAGTGTAGAGACGTCACCAAAGAGGAGTCTTCAGCAGCCGGTTCGAACAGCAAACAGCGTTTTACAGAAGCTGCATCAGTTCAAATAATCAGTAAGAGATCAGACGTAATTCCCAAGCCAGCGGTTGTTTGTCACCGTTTGTAAGCGTGAAAAAGTCTAGTTTGAAATTTGAAACGTTGCCCTGCTTTCTGCAGCAAACGCAAGGCCAAATCACCGTACGTGTAACTACAGTCACACATGCACAGAGTTTCATTCAGTTTTCAGTTTCGAGCCTGAACGTGTCTTTATGAAACCTCTACAAATCACAAACTTGAGTTTTTTCGCAGGTTTTCAAAGAGCGATGTACAACTACAACCTTAAAATGTACTGATCCTTATTTGAGCCCACACAACACGACGTTTTGTTCGTTTTCATGTAACAAAACAAGTCAAGCTTCTAGATTCATCAGGTTTAAATAAGGAACCTAATTAAAAGAAACTTTTTGGATACTTGACACTTTTCAATACTCGATGTTACGGACACGTTTCAGCTGGTACTCAAAGAGTATTCGAGACCCAGAACTACTCAGCACTGGAACCAGCAGGAGCTTTACTATGCAGCCTGGCATGGCAGCCATGGTATGAGCTCGTCTATAATACCTTCACCTGAAGAAAAGGTTTCAACTGTTTGTTAGCATGATTCAAGTTTCTACTCTTCTGTAATATTTCTTAATGCCAGATACTGAATGTCTGTGTCCGTCTTGATAAATGTTGGTGTTCTGTAAAAACACCAGGGACAATGACGGAAAGAAGTCCAGGACCTCATCGTTCTCTCTCTGACAAAGTCCGAAATGGTGTATTTGGATGTTGTCAATAAAAGCCTGTCCAGCAGCAGTGGTGCAGAAGAAGCCTGTTGTGCAAATGCAGCAAGCTCGCAGGTGTTTCCGGTCTTTATCCCAGCAGGACTTTGTTTAACCCTGGGGAAGATGCATTCGGTGTCCTCACTTCTTGTTACCTCACAGTATCTCAGTCATGTGACATCTGAGCTGCACAGACAAAAGGACTTGAGAAAAATAAACCAACAGGAGAGCCGAGTGCAGAACGTCCATTACATAACGCACCGAATAAAGAAAAACACCAGCAGCCATTACTCTGCTGCACACACTGCTGCATCCCACTACACATTACACACAGGACACAGGACACAGCCTCAAACTACATTCATTATCGTCTGGGTTTCGTTTCAAAGCCTCTATACGAAGTGAGGAGAGGCCGCTGTGAGCATGCTCACAGGCAGGTTATTTTGGAAGAGGCCAATCGAATTACAATAGAGAAAGTGTTTACGTGAAGAATAGGACGACAGCTAACCATCAGCATCAGTTCAACGGCAGTTCAGCAGACGTCCCAGAGGCTGACTGATCCAGAAAATGCATTTAAAAATCCTACGCGGGTTAATTAGTTTAGCTCGAAATCTATTTATCTCTAGTGTAGGAAGTCAGTCCGAACTGCTGGAAGAGTCTCAGAGGGAAGCAGCAGCTTTTACAACCAGGAGTAAAAGTATTCTCACGTCCTCGGTCTGCGAAGGCAAAGACCAGGAACTACAGAAGCAGTAGTAAAGGTTTCAAGCTGGAAGGAAAACCTCGCAACAGACAGAAAGGCTGCAATGCCTTCACTTTAAGCTTGGACTGTGTTTTAGTCCTAGTTTAAGTCACAGCTTTAAGAGTGATTCCGATGAGCGACCCAAAATAATCAAAGTAAGGCCTCTTAACCTTCTCCTTCCCATCACGTCCGAGTCAGGACCGGCCCCCTGACAGCCAGAGGTCCCGAGGGGCCCCTCAGTCCCAACACACACAGGAGCTTTGTTTCCCTTTTCAGAGGTACGACCGGCCTACTTTAAAACCTGTAGGCATCCTGTCTGTTCGCAGGACCAATTAAACACTTAACACACCAACAGCGGAGTCGACAGGCAAACGCTAACAGCTCAAACACAGAGGCAGAATTTCACAGACTGTCTGAAAGGTTTTAACACTTTCCCTCGAATCTGTGCCGTCTGCAGGAGGGTGGAACTTTCCCTCCTCATTATCCCCTCGGTTTACAGTTTGGCATTTTCAGATGAGAGTCCTGCTAAACTCCTTCGACACTCGCAGTAGGACGTGACCGATTGGCTGAACAAACAGTCTTCTGTATTTGCGTGACCTTTCCTCAGAGCGGAGGACACGTTATGTAAAGGAAACGTCCCGTTTCTTGGTGTTGTTGTGCGCGAACGGCGACCAATGAAAGTGTGAATCTCTGAATGTGTTCCAGTTACATGCATACAGTCAAGTGACTCCGTTATTCCCCTTTTGTCAGCAGGAAAACCGAGACGCTCGACAGCGAGCGGAGAGCGATGTGCACGGAAACGCTGCAGTAAATGATTTTCTGGAGAAAGTCACGAGTTGGTCTCAGAGGAGGAAATCACTCCTGACTGGCCACCAGTTCTCAGGGTGAAGCAGTTCCACTGTTAGGACGAGGAATAAAGTCAACCTATCAGCTTTCCTGACCTGGGTAACGCTGCTCAGCTGTTAGAGCCGGAGGTCGGACAGAGACGTGACGTGCTGTCAGAGCTTATTAAAAGATCATGTTAACAAAATCATTTTGGTAATGATTCTATTAGAGCCAACAATTTCGGCTCATAGAGGGTCTTAAATCTTATTAACTGTTTATCAAGGCGGCAACTAAATAATTATTTTCACTATCGATTAATCTGCCCCTTAATGCCTCTTATAGAGTCCAAGGTGACTTCACATGTCCTAAACCCAAACATATTCACTTCACTGTCACGTACGACGAAGAAAAGCATCAAATCCTCACAGCTGAGGAACTGGAATCAACAAAAGTTTGTCATTTGTGCTTTTAAAAAAATGACTAATCGATTATCAACATAGTTCACAGATTCATTTTCCAATCGATTAATGGACTAATCTCTACTGTGATACTAAGATCACACGTCGTTCACGGAGAGGAGCGCCGCAGCAAGACGGCCTTCAGCATCACCGCTGCTTGTACTTTAGCAGCTTGAGATTGGAGGCTGATGATGGAGCTGATGGTTGCCCTGTGAGCGGCGTGCTACAGCTGTTTATTCGTTTTGACATCACTTGTTTGTGTCTATAACCTTCGGAAGGTTACCCGCGGTGTTTCCCTGTTCGCTCTCTGCATTTGGAGTTTTACCACTGTTCATTTTTAAAGCCTCAACGGTCAGAAAAACTAGAATACGTCGTCACAGCTTGTGCTTTGCTGCTGAGACTGTGGTAAAACAGCGACGAGGTGAAAGGGGCGTTTAAGGGGACACCGGGGGGGGGAGCTGCCAGCAGCGCTCAGGGGAGGGTTGATTTTGTGGGGGGGCGATTGGCTGAGGCGCGTTTGAACCCAAACTAATGAATAAAACATGAGAGAGATTGGGTCTGAGCGAGTGTGTGGAGAGACAGCAGACATCCAGAGCGGGCGTCAGTCTGCCCCCTCCCTCCCCCCCGGCGACAGAAGAGTCTCCAACACGCCGCTCGCTGTTCTGTTTCGGTTCTTAACGGCTTTTCGCTGAGGGACGACAGGTTTACGAGGCTCCAATAATGGGACACTGATGAGCTTCAGCAGCAAACATCAGTCCACCGGGTCAATAATAATTCCTCCGTGGCACACTTCTGTTAGGAAGACAGATGGCTTCGTGGTTTAAATGTCGAAAAATCCCCCCAATTTCTCTCTTTTTAAACAGGCTTTACATTAGAATACAAGCATTTCTAGATTAAAGCAGTAAAGAAGATTAACATCATGAGGCTACTGAAATAAAACAAGCTTTATTACTAGTAATGTTTAGGTCTAGGGCTGGGTTAGCCTCAGTCTCACGTCTCAGAGACAATCATCCATTTTTACAAAAAAATTAACACAATGCGATCTTTGCAGCTGGAGGTTCGTTTGACCTCATGTGCCGCTGTTACGAAAACTCCTCTAACCATCTGGATGAAGACTTTTAAGCAGTTTGACATATCTGAGCACAGCTGTGTGCGTTGCATGTATTAGACAGGCTAAGCGTGTGTTCTGCACACAGATATGGCAATTTAAATGAGGCTGATGCATTACAACAACACGCTCTCGTAAACCGGTGCGTCCCAACCAGGCGTACTTCTGCAGCCGCCCGGGTGGGGGGGCGGTTCATGGGAAGATGGTGGAGAAGCTCAACTCATTGGAAAAACTAGAAATTGAGTCAGCTGTAGCACCTTTAGGGTTACTTGAGTTCATCGGACAGGGCTGTGGGAGTTTAAGAGTGCGGTTATCAGCTGCAAAGCTTTTTTTAGCCTCTTTTAGCTCCTAGTTTTGGTTCTGCGGTACGTTTCCTGTCGGGTTCAGCCTCAAGAGCTGCTGGAGGCCGAACACAGAACCGGTGTGTCGTTATAGCCTCCGTACATTACAGTGATCCCTCAGTGTGAGGTTCACACATCCTCAGGCCTTCTTCAGACGCATCTTTAACTACGAACACATTTCCTCTGAGGTGCTGTGGTTCGATGACTAGAACTTTTATGTTCGGGTCAACTCATTTCTGTAACGCTTGTTTTTGACGGGGCAATAAATTCTCAAATAAATATTCATTCCTAATGAAATCATTATTCTAAACGTTTTGTATGCTATCCTGTAGACTCATTTTTGCACTGACTTAAAGACTCTAGATTAGCCATGAACTTTGGCTCTAGCTTTGCTGCTATGAGGAAACCTGGAAAGGATTTGGGAATTACAGACAGGTAAAATGAAGGCCATCCTTCCAGAAACACCAAACACGTCTTTCACTTTCTCAAAGAATGGCGCAGAAGTAAACTGAGGTTACGAGATTAGTCCATTACGTCCTGATTCAATAGAGCAGTACAGTCACAGTGTGCTGACTGTAAACCGCAGAGCTATGGGAACGAGAAGCCGCAGCATCTGATAAACACAGCTATAATTCCTTTTAATCCTGGCTGGGCACCAGCTGGGAGCTCCTTGTGATTCGGGTGATAGCAGTTGGGCGTGGGGGAGACACCGAAGCACCAGATGTCAGGAGGACAGAGTTTGGGTCACACATGTCCTTTAAAAATCTGAGGAAATGTCCCGAAATATGGAAAAGAGGCTCTCGATGTTTCAGTTCGATAAGTCGGTATTTCTTGTTCTGGGGGAGAAACACGGCAGAGGCGTTTAACAGCGTCGGCTGTAAGAATGAGGAGAAGCCTCTCGTGTAACGTATGAGGTGATGGATTGGGTGTGTTGAGGTGGAGAACAATGGGCGGGGGTCACATGACGGTCTGCAGGAAGTCCCCGAGGGAGCAAGACGGGCCTGTCAGCTGGCTGAGGAGACGTCTACACCCTCCGCTACACCTGCCACTGACACGCAGAAGACGCTGCGTTTACGTCATGCGGAAGTTACCGTAAATACCAGCTTCCAACCTGGTTAAAGTTTCTGTCGCAGAGAGTCGGGAAGCTGCTGACGATCAGCTTTTCCTCCATTTTGTAATGAGCTGTTTGAACTCAAAGTGCACAGCCAGCCAAAGCCCGTCGTTCAAGTTACTTAAACACTAAACGAACGGATAGAAGACTCTATTTTTTGTATTTTTAGCCCACAGAGTCGTAAACATGTTGAATCTGCACCGTCGTTTGTGAGCCTGGGCTCTTCTGAGAGGGAACACTTTGAGTTTACATTAATAACCAGACAGAAACAAGGTCAACCCTTTGTGTTTTGTGTGAACTGTTGACGCAGCGACACCAGGATCTTAAAATAGTTCACACTTTAACAGTCGTGAGACTCTCAGTTGGTTTTGTTTGTCGAGGCCGATCGGGGATTCGAACTGATGCCATCCTAAATAAGGTAACAAACGCACCTGTCAGCCTCTCCTCGTGTCTTCCTCTAACACATCTAATGGTTCGTGCATTTAGAGCAAATCAGCAGCGTCGAAATGTAGGGAATCTGCACAACACTTAATAATAATAATAGTAACAGATATGTTTGATCTTGTATTTTCAGAGTTAAAGTTGTTGTCTGTCCCATCGTTGGTAGACAGATCAGAGACACATCATCTGTCGACCCTTCCCCCAGCTCCTTCATTCATCCCGCAGAGGTCAGAGGTCACTGATGGCGCTGGACGCCGGCCGTGTGGGCGGTCCTGCGGCAGGTGAGAGGTTATCTGCCTGATAGAGACTGACCTCCTGCTGGCCCCGGGGCCCTCGGCGGGGCCCCTTTTCTTGGTCACTCGCACCGCAAACAAAACGGATCGTCAGCCAGCGAGGCGACAGAGAGGCTGCCACATCAGTCACGGGGGAGAGGAGGAGTTCAACTCGGAGAATGGAGATTACTCCGAGATGTGCGCAGATCATTTACAGGTTTTACTGGCCAACAGCAGTTTGTATGAAACAGATTCATAAAGTTTTTACTCAAGTTAAAACATTTTCGAACACGTCCTTCACGGCAGTTTGCGTCAGGCGGAAGGAATTTGTTTAAATGCGCCCACTCGCGTCTTATTTTGGCTTTGAAAGCAGCCGCACCGCCTCTGAAAGTCCCCTCTCAT
>NC_058062.1:1275490-1377990 GCF_020085105.1 Siniperca chuatsi | reverse complement strand
TCCTGTGTAGTTCTGCCTGTCGTTGGGTAACTTGATGAAACTCACTCGACCCTCCCACTGCGTTTCATCTCTCTCCTCTCACAGAGATGGTGCGTTTTCATGTTCAGGATGTTTTTTCACATTGTATTTTACTGCCACTCCACCTCTGAATATTAATACTGCTGTTTCAGCAGCAAGGCAATTCATTAAACACCAAACATTAAAGCAACACGACGAGAACTTTAAATACAGCGAGGAGATAAAAACGAGATAAAACAGGAGAGGCAGAGTTACAGTGCGGCGTAATCAAAAGCCTAACGGTTTATTTATTAAAAGGAAGCTCATATCTATAAATATATAGCTTATTGACTTGCGCACTGTACTTATTCAGATTTTTATGATACTGGAACTTAATTTAAAGCTGCATTCGTTGATTTTTTGGCCACTGGGGGGCAGCAGAGCCAGCTGTAAACACAACATCTGGCCTATTATTTTTCCACCATCGATCCAATACTTGATTGATCCGTTCCTTTTCGCTCATCACTGGACTTTTTGCTTGCTAACTAGCCGACCAGCGCTCTCAACGGCAACATGCAGCGTTCAGCCGAGTAAAAAGAGGTTAAAGAGCTCCGAAGAGCTGCGGAGTTGGCGACGGTGGGTTTATTGTCAATATAAATATATTGATTAGTGCCGTTTTGATGTTTTTTCCTTTATACTTTATTTAAAAAAATAAAATAAAAATCTCACAAAATGTGACGCGGCGTTAACTGAACTCAAATTTCGCCGTTTACTTTAAGTTGATTTTTGAAGTTAAGAATCAACAAAATGCTCAAATGATCGAAATATTTACTTCGAACAGCAAAAGCTAAATATTTACTTGTAAATAAATAAAAATAAATCAGTGCTAAAAACAAAAGAAAATCACATTATCATATCAAATCTGCTGATGTGTATATAATCTATTAATGTGTGTATATATATATATAGATATATATATATATATATATTTTAAACATAATGCAGAATGCAGTACAAACTGTATTATTTGCATGGCGCCACTGTCCCCAGAAAACCATGAAATTCTTTTCACGAGCAAAGAAAACCCGGTTTGTTTCCAGCTTCAGATACTCCAAAGGAAGCAGGATCCACTTCTCCGCTCATAAGGGAGCATTTAAAGTTGATCTCAGGTGACGATGTGTCTCCTGATTTAAGGGGGAACCTCCTGAACTACACCTGAAACTTCCACCTTAAAGATGCTGCTTAACGCTCAGATTCAGTAAAATATTCAAGCGTAACGTGTTCTCGTGTGCTGGAGGATCCACTGTGAGGAACTGATGGCTTCCACTCTGCGGTCCTCTGATTGGAGCGTCTCCGTCTCCTCCATCAGCTGCCTCCCGTCCTCTGGTGCAACCTGGCGACCCCCCCCCCCCCGGCGGTGCGGCGCCCTCCTCGCGGAGCCCGAGTAGTGATCGGAGAACGCCGCGTAGTTCCTGGTGATGAAGCCGTGAGCAGAAACCTGCAGGACAGACAGGACGCCCTTCAGTCATTAAAGATGCTCTCAGATTAGCAACTACAGTTCCCATGATGCTTTGGGGCTGCAGACAGCATCACTGGATCACTGTGAGACTGAAGGAGACTCAGAAACAGCAGGATTCTCAGGCAGCTTCTGCAGCGGCTTCTTCTCTGGCGTCTCAGCTGGTTTCTGGAGGTTTATTCTGGACGGACGTCAGAGACGATGACGTCCTCTGGAAGTGCGAGTCTCGCTGAACGACTCGATGTGAGTTTCATGTCTGAGAGTTCAGACCTGACGGAGTTACGACTCCGAGGAGGAGGAGGAGTGCGACTTTTGGTGCAAACTGCAGTAATCTGAGTGTTTTAATCTCCTCCCTGAGCTGGAGTCGCTGCTGCAGCTCCGCCTGCGGAGCGTCAAATCAGCAGCCAGACTACAGCAACTGACTTCCTGTTGTTTTTAGAACACCTGCACTCACCTGTCCCCTCCGCCTCACACAGGATCTCTGCCTCTGGAACGAACTGTGAGACGAGGCCGACAGATACTAACAGAAAGATTTAGGATTTCTTAAATTTGGTTTTTAAAGAGGTGGTTATTTAGGTGGATCTGGTGTCTATGAGGCTGGGTGTGTGTGCTCACCTGGTCACAGGTGTGTAAGGCAGTCAGCGGCATCAGAGCGCCGGTGCTCGGCACATACAGGTGACGAGTCCTGACGTTGGTCAGACGACAGGAAACTGAGAAATTGTAAAAAAATACAGAGAGATAAACAACAGACAACATCCTGTTACTGTGACGAGAGCTCGAAACACTCACCTGTGTGTCACGTAGGAAGTAAAACCTGGGTGGACAATCTTGAAGTTTTCAGGTGGTTTGTGACCAAAATACTCCCAGGGCCTGTTGGAGACACAACATCTGCAACCAGCAACAACAAAGCAGCTGAGTACATTCACTCAAGTTCTCTACAGGTCTGAGGTACTTTTACTTCACCTGAGTATTTTCTCTTCACGCCACTTTCTGCTTCCACTCCGCCTCGCCTCAGAGGGAAATGTTGGACTTTTTACTGCGCTGCATTTATCTGACGCCTTCTGTTACTTTACAGATTCAGATTTTTGCTACAAAACAAAAGAAAATCTGATTTTTGTTGTTAGAAGTTAAATCCCTTCCTGGCTGCAGCTCCTCAGATGTGCAGATCTGCTGCTTTTCCTCTGAACGACTGTAATAACTGTGATGTTTGTTAATAACGTCGAGCTTCGGACTGTCGGTCGGACACGACGACACGCTGAAGGCGTCGCTTTGGGCTCTGGGTCGTCGTGACGGCGTTTCTCACCGTTTTCACCAGTTTTCCAAACCGATCCATCGATCGACGGATCGACGGATCGACGGAGAAAAGAATCGGCAGATGGATCCAGAATGAAAAGCATCATCAGCTGCAGTCCGATACAAACCGGTTCAACATGAGCTCCAGCTCCACCAGCTGCAGCAGCAACATCCTGCTTTACATTAATGCACGAGGAATAATAACCTGATGATAGAATATATAACAGCACAGCAGCCACAGGGACGCTGCACTGCTTTAATGCTTTAAGGGCTTTTTCCTGATCACACTCGCACACTTTCACTGCAGCAGAGTATTTGTACAGTGTGGTATTAGTACTTTTACTGCAGTAAAAGTGACACAGAAAAGCTTTTAGTAGTTTGAGATGGATGTAATAATGTAATATAACAACTACCAGCATAAAGATTTTAAAAAACTAAGAGAAGGAGAAAAAAAAACAACTAAACTTCTTTTAAAATGTAAAAAGTTTGTCTTCTCTTGATCAATAAATCCTGCTGAATTTTCGAGGTTGTGCTGCCACCTGCAGGCCCAGACGCAGTGCTACAGCAGCGACAGAAAGCTTCATTTCTCACAAACTTGCAAGTTTAACAAACACTGATTTCATGTTTACATCCGGGGAAAACTCTGTCCTCTTCAGGCCCGACAGTCATCTCTCCTCACCTGTCCCCCTCTCCTGACACCACACTGTGAAAATACTCCACGACAAGTAAAAGTCCTGCATTTAAAACCTCACTGCAGTAAAAGTATGAAGTATTATCAGCTAAAAGTCGTCCCTGTGCAGTAAAACGCTTCCTGTCAGTGTTTTATTATATCTGATGTTTCTGGATTCATATTCCTGCTGCATTCATGTGTGTGTTGCGTTTTACTGCTGCAGATGTTTCAGGTTGAGCTCATTTTAACTGCTTTATATACTGTTGGGGAGTTTAACCTGCAGCAATGCATAAAGGAAACTCTTCATCCTTCAGCTCGTCACAAACACCTGGAGATATGTGGTTTTCACTGGACAGGAAGGGGATGAAACGCTGTGATCTGCAAAGAGCGGTACACAGGTGAGACCAAACAGTCGCTTCACAAAAGACTTTATCAGCACAGACGACACGCTAACTCAGCATTGCAGAGCGCCGTGCATTCGCATCTGAAAGCTACAAACCGCACATTTGAAGACAGCGAGGTGAAGAGTCTACGTAGAGAGAAGAGTTGGTTTGAAAGAGGAGTCAAAGAAGCCATTTTTGTGAAAAAAGAAAACCCCTCTTTGAACAGAAATGGTGGTCTGAGATTCAACCTGCCCAAAGTTTACCACAATGTATTAACACCGTGGTCAAGCCAATCACATGCTAATCAGGTACTTAACAGTGATGAGGGAGGTGCAGCCAGAAAACAACAGGCCTGATTACTGATTACTGGGCCATCATGGAAACAAAAGGTCAGTTTCAGGTGAAACTAGCTAATCAACAGATACTCAGGTAGACTCCTTCCTGAGGGCGGGGCTTAAGCAACACAGAGTAGCTTAAATTTCTGAGTTCTCAGACCATTTTCACAATTGAGAATGACTTCCGGATGGGAGCCGAAACGTCTTGATTCTGGAAACAGCGTCCAGACGACCACGACTGAAACCTTTTCTACGATGGAGCACTGCTGGATGAATGTAAGTAACTAAAGCCGTCAGACAAACGTAGGGAAGTAAAAAGTCCAATGGAGATGTAGCGGAGTGGAAATATAAAGTTGCACTAAATGGAAATACTCAAGTACAAGTAAGAATTTGACGGGATGTTTCCTTCACTGCTGCACCGCTGTCCTAAAAAAATCCCTACAGAGTATAAATTATAATATTCACAGAAGAAGAACTTTAAAATACTCTTAACGTTGAAGTGTTTTATCTCTACATTTGGGTCTCTAGAGTAACGTGTTTAGAATAAAAATAAATAATAAAATGAGTCACCTGAACTAAACTTTACGTTTTATTGGATGTGTAAATTAAAGTAGTATTAAATACATAAGGTCATTTGACTAAAGTTAGTACTTTTGATAGAAAATGAACATGATAAGTGTAGTTTCCATCAGGTTCGGGGGCAAGAAAAATGATGACATACACAAATTAACAAATACAACGAGATGGGGAACCTCTAGGACTCAAATCTGTTTTTAAATAAACGAAAATCAAAAATTAAGATGAAATATTTGAGTGAAATAAACGTGGGGAAAGAAAACACCCACCGTCTCTTCTTCTTCCTGTTCACCTGCTGAAATGAGCCTCCAGTCGAGCTGATCTTCACCTGGAGACTCGACGCCTCCACCTGCTGTCTGCTCACTGACATCACAACGCACACACACACACACAACAGGTCGATACACTGACCACTGGTGCAAAGTAACTAAGTACATTTACTCAAGTACTGCACTTTTGAGGTACTTGTACTTTACTGCAGTATTTCCATTTTCTGCCTCTTTCTGCTTCCACTCTCCGACATCTCAGAGGAAATATTGGGCTTTTTCCTTCCCTGCGTTTGTCTGACGGCTTCAGTTACTTTACAGATCGCAGCGTTTCATCCCCTTCCTGTCCGGTGGAAACCTCGTATCTCCAGGTGTTTGTGACGAGCTGAAGGATGAAGAGTTTCCTTCATGTGCTGAGAAAACTCCTCCTCCTCCTGAAGCTGAATAAACTCTTTAACCCCCCCTCGGATCAGCTGGAGAACGCATCGTCACAGAGCTGAAAACAGGCTGTTTCTCTGATACGTGGTTCTCACAGGACGGCGACGCTGCAAACACGTGATGATCTTATAGACCATGATGCATTGCTGCAGGTTAAACTCCCCAACAGGATATAAAGCAGTTAAAATGAGCTCAACCTGAAACATCTGCAGCAGTAAAATGCAACACACACATGAATGCAGCAGGAATATGAATCCAGAAACATCAGATATAATAAAACACTGACAGGAAGCGTTTTACTGCACAGGGACGACTTTTAGCTGATAATACTTCATACTTTTACTGCAGTGAGGTTTTGAATGTTTTCTGGCAAAAATGAGACGAGCCGTAATGTTCTTTTTGCTCAGCAGTGGTTTTCGTCTTGGAGCTCTGCCATGCAGGCTGTTTTTGCCCAGTCTCTTTCTTATGGTGGAGTCATGAACTCTGACCTTAACTGAGGCGAGTGAGGCCTGCAGTTCTTTGGATGTTGTTGTGGGGTCTCTGAACAGCTGAAGAACAAAATGAACCAAAAACGTCCAGCCATCTGTTCGTGACCTCAAGCTGAAGCGAACTTGGGTTCTGCAGCAGGACAATGATCCAAAACACACCAGCAAGTCCACCTCTGAATGGCTGAAGAAGAACAAAGTGAAGACTTTGGAGTGGCCTAGTCAAAGTCCTGACCTGAATCCTATTGAGATGCTGTGGCGTGACCTTAAAAAGGCAGTTCATGCTCGAAAACCCTCCAATGTGGCTGAATTACAACAATTCTGCAAAGATGAGTGGGCCAAAACTCCTCCACAGCGCTGTAAAAGACTCACTGCAAGTTATCGCAAACGCTTGGTTGCAGTTGTTGCTGTTAAGGGTGGAGCAACCAGTTATTAGGTTTAGGGGGCGATCACTTTCTCCACACCACTGTATAACGGGAAACACTGACAGGAGCGTTTTACTGCAGTGACGACTTTGGACACTTAAGTATCACGTGATCTCCTACTTGTAGATGGAGCTGGTATTCAGATCACGGACCGCCTCTCCTTTACCTGTGTATGCTGCTGTTGTCTGACCTGTAAACTCTCACTCTCAGTATAGACTCGACCATCAACAGTCACCGAGTTTTACTGCACCGAGTACTTTTACTTTAATACTTTAAGGACATTTTCCTGATTACACTCACAGACTTTTACTGTAACAGAGTATGTGTGTGTTAGTACTTTTACTGCAGTAAAGGATCTGAATACTTCCTCCACTTCTGCGAGTTATTGACATTACAAGATGCGACAGCCTAAAACAGGTGATATGAGTGCCACCTACCTGCTCTGCTGGCTGTAATGAGCGTATAAAATGCCAGAAATGATTAAACAGAAAGTCCCCAACAGAAGGAAAACACATTTCATGGAGGATGCTCTCATTGTTCCTGTTCAAGTCACCGACATGGACTTCATTGTTTTCCTGTCAGGTGGGTTCAGGTCAGACGATGCGGCTATAGTCCATTTCAAACCAGCGCAGGAGCAGGAGGCTCAGGTGATAAGATACGAGACAGAGACATTCAGCACCACACAAAAGTGTTTTCAAATCACTGTTTACTGTCAAGGTCAAACACACCTGTAGTGACGTCAAGTTTAGGGCGTGGTCAGGGCCGTACCTTTAAAGACACTGCGGTCACGTCCTCAGCATTTGAGTGTTTCAGCGACAACAAACGACACATTAACAGTTAATGACGTTATAAATGTAGGCTACTTCCTGAAACAGCATCCAAACAATCAAGCCTTCAGAAAACTGAGCTGCAACATGACGAAGGTAAAAAAAAATAAAAGGTTAAAAAAAATGACAAAACATTTCAAATGCTTCCCAAAACATTCTCGAGTACATAGCCTAGAAGTGGAAAATAAAAGCTCTAATGCTATCAAAGTCCCAGAAAATCATTTTCTTAAAATTTCATTATACTATTATACACTATTTATTATTATTCCTCCTCTTTTGAATCATCTTTAACACCTGTAGAAAGTTTATATGCTGATTCCAGTATTATTGTCTATTTTTAGGCCAACAAAAGTTTAATGGCCATATAAAGCATTCACTGCTGCGCCTGTGAAGCTTTTCCTTTTCGAACAGTTTACAGTGATAACGGCGGCAGATTTACCATCGAAATTCATACTCATTTTAGAAACAATGGGTCCTTTAATTCCAGACAGAAAGCAGAAAAAAAGTGACTGTTAACTTTGCTAAAATGACAACTGTCGCTGGCTGATTTTGTCAGCTGCAGCTAGCTAATGAAGCTAACGTTAGCTCAATGAGCTGGTCAAAAACGCGGACTTTGTAAGGCCTCAAGCTGACTCATTTTAAAATGAGAATCTTTTTAAAAGTGTCTTGAAGGAATAGTTCGACATTTTGGCGAAAATGGTCCGACACATGACCCCCCCCCCGTAAAACCGCAAATTGTTTTTACACTTTCGAATTAAACAAACAGAATATAACGTGTTAATTAGTGAGCTTTAGAGGTGCTGTTAGGAGGACTGTGTTACCTTTGGGCAGCTGTTACTCCCTGTTCCCAGTCTTTATGCTAAGCTAAGCTAACAGGCTGCTGGCTGTAGCTTCATATTTACTGTACAGACATGAGAGTGGCATCAATCTGAACATCTAACTCTACAAGAAAGCATATTTCCCAAAATGTCAAACTATTCCTTTAAATGGCAACATAAAGCACATAATATCATGCTAACAGACTGAGGCTAAAGCTAACAGGTCCCAGGTAAAAAGTCATCATCCTCACCAGCAGATGATGGAAGACGTGGAAATAAAGAAACTGAATTGTTCTTGTACTGCAGTGTGGGGCTAGTTGTAAGATCAGACTGTTATTTTGTTCTAACATAACTCTCTGAAAAGTATTTAAGCTAAGCACCCAAACAAACAGCTAGCGTGTTTCCATTTTAACGTTACAAGAGAAACGTTGAAGACTAACCGATGGGTTTTGCTACCGTAGTGCTATCTTGGGTAACGTTAGCTACAGTTGTTGGACTAAACTTCCCTAAATCCAATAAAGATCAGGACAGAGCGGCTAACTTAGCTTAGCTTAAACTCTACTAGCATCCAGGACCAGCTTCCACACGGTGGATGTTCCAGTACTGAAGGAGGCTTTTATTATAACGTGACCTGTAACCCCACAAAATAATGTAGTAAGTTAATGATCTGCTCATTTGCCTCAGAAGAAACTCAGTTACCACTGTATGTAAGCTAGTTAGCCGTGTGTGCTAACAACTGCATTGTATTGTATTGCAGACGCCTCTGACAACAGCCGCTCTGTTGTTCAGGTGTGAGAGGTCAGGTGTAGGGAGGTTGGCCATTTAGTTGTGTGATGGTGTTAAGTTTATGTTTGTTGGAAACAGTTAGCATGATGAAGAAGCAGTTCAACAGTATGGTTTAAAATTTGCATTAAAATGTAAATCAATATCACAATCTACAGTCCAGATGTTTGACATTTCTATATTTATTGTCGTGAAAAAAATCTTTACACAGTTAATTTTAAATAAAACTCAAAATAAAAAAAAAAACACACAAAAGCAGAGTCTTTAAACATCAGCTGTCAGAGAACTTGTGATCCAGTTAAAGACAGTTAGAAAACACTACATTACCCAAAATGCAGCACTTACAGTTGCTATACAAGCCTATGTCCTTAAGAGGTTTTTCTAAAATCATTCTCTTAAACAGAGAAACTACGATACGCATATTAAAGCCAGTGTTATTTTGAGAATAAAGTTGAAACATTTTGATATTAGTCGTAAAATTTTGAGAGAAAAAGACCGAATTGTTAGTCCTAAATATTTCAAGATTAATATCGTAATATTTCAAGATAAAAAACCCATTTTATTTTGAGAGAAAAGTCTTAATATTTTAAAAATAAAGTCTGTTACGTTTTCTTTACAGTGTCGAGATGTGGTGACAGGATGAAGACTGCAGAAGAAAGTTTGAGCTCTTTTTATTCGTCTTTGGTGACGCGAGAGCTTCAAACCTCAAGATGAAATCCAGAAAATAACAAGGCACTCCATTCGTTCTAATGAAAACCACCACCAATAGTTTTCTAATCTGCGGATCAACAAACAGAAACTGTTTTAGTGGAAAAACAATGGGAAGATAAACATCAGGTAATATAACAATAAAACTATTGCTTAAACATTTTGGGAAATACAGTTATTCTCTTCCATGCTGAGAGTTAGATGTTCAGATTGATGCCGCTCTCATGTCAGTACAGTAAATATGAAGCTACAGCCAGCAGCCGTTTAGCTTAGCTTAGCATAAAGACTGGGAACAGGGGGAAACAGCTAGCCTGGCTCTGTCCAGAGGTAACAAATTAACACGTTATATCTCGTTTGTTTAACCCTCAAAAAGACCAAAAAGTTTAAAAACAACACATTGACTTAACGGGTGTTTCTTGGCCCGGAGCTGTAACTTCCTGGAGTCTTGTCACCGTGAGGTTGCCAGGCAACCAGTGCAGTACGTACTTTACATTTACTAACTTACGTTAATTACCCGGACTAGGTTGCAGCAAATCCATTTCTAAGTCTGAACATAACGTCCTTCCTAAGTTCTCAGTAGCTACTAGCTAGTTTCAAACTAGTGGTTTACTAAATCAGGTTGCACCATTAAAACTTAAGAAATGTCTCAGCTAGTAAAGACTTTAGGAATGTTTAAATTGGTTGCTAGGAAACATCTGTAGCGCTGTCCAATCAAGAGCAATCAACTATGTAAACAGGAAATCACTGTAGCATCATAAGCTAGCACAAGTACTGCAAAAGATACATCTTTGTAAAGTATTACTTTAGTTTTATTTGTGTCTGCATACATGGAGAAATCTGTGTGTTTCAGAGTTAGTAGTATTCATACAGTCTTTGAGAGAGAAATATCTGATTATGCTAAGCTAACTGCCATTTAGTCAAATGTTATTAGCATAATGTTTCTTAATTTGAGGTATGTTGTGTTATTTTTGTGAAGTGCAATTTAAAACCTTCAAGACTGACGTCGTTATTAAACAGCATTCATCAAGTTTCAGGTCAGAGACGTCGACCGAGCTCCATATCACCTCTTTTACTCATCACTCTAAACGGCTCAGTTATTAGCATGCTAACGTTAGCTTTGCCAGTTGGTTCAGTTAGCTAACGGCTAATATATATATATATATATATATATATATATATTAGTGGCAACTAATTTCTACATAAGAACTAGTTTGTGAGGTGCAACCAGTTTTAATTTAGTGATGATAAAACTGCACTTCGTAACACCGACGTTAGCACGAGGCTCAGTTTGAATTTATGAACAGCTGCTGACTCATACCACAATAACGTTTGTTTGAGAGAAAGTATATATTCCTTCATGATCATGATCTTAATTGTCAGATGGATCCCAAAACTACATCACGACAGCTACAGCCTTCCTCTGAGGCTAATGTTATGTAGCCTTACCATTTAAATAATAAAAAACACTTTGTATTTAAAATACTTTTTACATAATAATTCCCCAAAGTAAAATTGTAAATATATCATATTTCTAAAATAAATGATACCATACGTACTTTCTTTGTAATATTAAAACAGTTACCTTGTTTCCCCCATTTTTCCAGCCTCGTTTTACACAATAATAATATTATACCCTGTAATTATGAATTAGGTCATCTGCAATTTACCTACAGTGTCATTTATTTATTCCAGTGTAATAATTTATTCTCGAAACCTCTTGTCTTTTCCCCTCGTGCTTACATATTTGTCCCAAGGAATTTATTGACTTCCCATACTAAATACTAAATAAATAATAACACTGCAATCTGCGGGCTGTAATCTAAAGCGTTACCAATAATCGCAACATTGATCAGAAAATTGCAATTAGATCTTTTCCTTCAGTCCAGCCACATTAAAATGTGTCTGTCTGAACGTCTAAAGAAACACCACAATGTAGAAGACATTTTTAACTAAAACAAGTTACAGATTTCATCTTTAAAACGTAAATCTACAGTATTTTACATTCAAGTTTTGTGATTTAGCGTTGTCGTGGTAACTGTACACTGCAGAAAGGGATGGAGTCCCGGAAAGGACGGACGGCGTCTCAGAGGGAGTACAGCTTCAGCTGCTCCTCCATGTCTCCCTCCGTCACCTCCCCCAGCACTTCCTGGTTCTCCCTCAGCAGCAGGAAGATGGCCGCCAGCTGCTCCTGTTGCACCCTGGGAAGTCAATCACAACACACACACACGTGATCTCCTGTACTGCTCACATGTCGAGACGGTTCATCTGCGGCCTTTTAGGAACAGGACAGCGGCAGGATGTGTTACCGTCCATGTGTACTGAACAGAAATAACCACAGACAGCTGGTGTTTCACTTTAGACCCTCCTGGATATCTCTGGACCCTCCTGGATATCTCTGGACCCTCCTGGATATCTCTGTGCTGGTGTTTGTCCTGAGTCACATTGCAGGACACTTCGACAGGACATATAACAAATATTCTGAGAGAAAAGTTGTGATATTTTGAAAATAAAGTCCTACATTTCTCAAGATTAATGTCGTAATAATTTCAAGAGAAAAAAAACACTACTTTTTATTTTGAGAGAAAAGTCTTAAAGGTTCTATGTGTAACTTTCAAAAAACACTTGTTAATAATGACACCTTCAGCCGTAGGCGCGAGCGAGCGTCATCCTGCGGCCAAAAGTGACATACACATGCTTGAAAAAGCAGTGATTGAATTGAAACCATGTGAGAAGTTTAGAGGGGAAATGTCTCCTGGTGGAGCTGATAACATCTCAGAGACTGAAACATGACAAGACACTGCTTTTTTTGTCACAAGCCAAATGGGCTTAGGAACCACTGGTTTAATATTAAAAATGAAAATGTGCTGTATAATCTTATGTTTTTTTATGTAAAATCTTGATCTGAAAAGTAACTACAGCTGCCAGATAAATATAGTGCAGTAAAAAGTGTAATATTTTACTCTAAAAGTTGCATAAAATTAAAGTACAGTACTTGAGTAAATGTACTTTGTTACTTTCCACCACTAGAATAGTCTACAAAAGGGAATTATATATAATATATATCTCTGGCAGAAATAAAAATGCCTAACTTCTATGGTTGGTGACTCCGTTGTTATTATTATGTCTCCGCATTATTTTAGTGTTATTACCTGTTTGTGAATGGTTTTGTGTGTCACAGGTCTCCGCTGCAAAAGAAGTTTCCAGCTTCAACGTGACTCGTCTGGTTAAATAAAAAACAAACGATTTCAGGTGCAGACAGAGCAACCTCTGGATTACTTTCAATACCGACGTTTTAAAATCCTCACTTTCTACAATATCTGCACGCGGCGACTACGGGGCGCTTGAGGTTAAAGATCATGACGGTTCATAAAAAGGTGAATGTCAGTCTGGACATTATACTGAAATTATCAACAGCCAATTAAAACAGGAGCAGACCAGAGAAACAGGGAGGACTCTTACTGAAATATGATCAAATATTAAACAAAATAAACACTTTAATGTGAGACTGTTTCCAAAAGAAAGTTCTCACTGAGTTAAAAATGTGAGAATTAAACTTTTACACTGAGGTTTATTCATAAAGTGTCCTGCGATGGTCCTGTTCATCAGTGGTGGAGAGTAACAAGTCATTTCACATTCACAAATGTAAGTTTACTAATAAAAAACATCCTTTTATATATATATTTGAAGGAAATGGAACATTTTTTTGCTGTTATGCTACCCTCCTTTAATAAGAAAGCTGGCAAACAATTAATACATATCACATCTTTTTAATTATTTATTACTCTTAGTTTTTTTGTTTTATTTCTATTTTATATATCGCTCTTTTCTGACATGGTCACTTGATGGAGCCGTCGCCTCGTTGGTGAATCGCTCTTATGCTCTTGTATTCTTCAGTTCTGCAGTAAAGTTGGTAAAAACACAAACAAAAGAAGCAGCTGGAAAGGAAAAAGTGGCATGTTAACGTGTGAAACTGTAGTGAAATGACTGTGTGAGATGCTGAATTACAGAAACGTCTCTTTTAATAACGCAGAATTTACAAAAGCCTCAACAAACAAACGCAGTGAACAACGTCCGTCCGGTTTCACACATTTATTGCATGTTTAACATTTAAACCAAACACTTAAAACTCCAAACACACGACTGAAAACTGAAGCCTGGAAGACGTTTAAACTTCTGTGGTTTTATGTCGACTCTCAGCCTAAAGCTGCTGATCAACAGTGAGACACGAGCAGACAGAAAGCTGATAGTTTATTGTTAGGTTACTGTTTTAACTGGCAGGCTAAACTGCATTTGGATTTAGATCACAGTTTAATAGTTTTAAATTTCTTTTAGCAAAAATATCACACGGCCTCGTGTCCTGCAGTCACGATAACTACACGCTCTTCCTTTTCGAGGCTCCACACCTGAAGTTTCTCTCTTCGCTTTAATGCTCTTCAACACAAAAAGCAGACCGGTAAAAACACAGATTCCTGAAGGCACTTTGGTGGAAAGACGTTTGCTATTCACAAGCAGCTCTGATCCCTCCCTCCCAGAAAAGGTGAACTAAAATAAAGACGTGCAGGAGTTTTTTTTTAACTTCCTACAAACTGCGTAGTCGAGAACCAGTTGATTCATTCTTCAGCGCTCGTCGTCATCGTCGTCACAGATCAGCTGGAAGACAATAAAGACGGCTAAAGAAGCCGAGGGGCGTTTGAAGTCTTACGTGGATCATTCAGCCGCTCTGAGAAAAGAGACAAAGACAGGGATTCAGGTTTGGGGATCACTGGTCTAATATATCTCAAATATGCATTTTAATTTGTTCAGTAACACAACGTTTGAATCATTTACTACAACTCACGTACACGTTAAACCACAGCTGACACATTTGCAAACCATGCTTTTAGAAATTTGAATTATGTGTATGTTCTTGTTGATTGTTTTGTGTCGTTTAATTTACTGTCATTACTACTATTTATGCATTTATTTTTTGTTTAAATGTCTGTTAATTTCCTTTTTTTGTTGTTGGTGTGTCTGAAAACGAGATGGTGCATCTCAAGGGATTAATCCTTTAAAATTTAATTTTTAAATAAATAAAACATTCATTTTCTCTACCGGCATCTATTGGTTTCCATTCATTTTAATGTAGCACGAAAATCAATTGCCAGACTCTTGAAAGTTGCTTGAGTTGTTTAATCATCAAGTCAAGTCTGCACTTATCTTTATCTGAGTCCCGAGTGACCTCTCAGTCGTCTAAACACAATCATAAAGACGTTCATCGCGCAGCTTTTGTAGGAAAACTAATGAAATACGCTGTCAGTGAATGTTTTGTAGATATGTTCAGGCAAATATTTGCATTAAAAACCTTTCCTCATTATACTGATAAGACATAATTCTGTTGGATTATGTTGCTCTCAAAACATATTTGCTGTTGGAAACTAGTCGTTTATGAATTTAACTGTCTCACAGGACGGCGACGCTGCAAACACGTGATGACCTTATAGACCATGATGCATTGCTGCAGGTTAAACTGCCCAACAGGATATAAAGCAGTTAAAATGAGCTCAACCTGAAACATCTGCAGCAGTAAAATGCAACACACACATGAATGCAGCAGGAATATGAATCCAGAAACATCAGATATAATAAAACACTGACAGGAAGCGTTTTACTGCACAGGGACGACTCTCACTGTCACACTTTAAGTAACTTTAGCTGATTATTCTTATATACTATACTTTTACTTAAGTAAAGTTTTAAATGCAGGACTTTTACTTGTAGCTGAGTATTACAGTGTGGTGTTAGTACTTTTACTGCAGTAAAGGATCTGAATACTTCTTCCACCGCTGAGAGCCTGTAAATTAAAAAATATATATATATTTTATAACATTTCAGGTTTCCATCCTTGTCTTTATTCACTGTCCAGCAACTTTTAGTGGAGTTTGAAGCTGACTGATAGGAACTGAGCGTGTCACGTTCACCTATTTAAACCTAACCAAAACAGACACAGGTTCCCCAGATAATTAGTGTGTGTGTGTGTGTGAATCTCATCAGTGCACAGCTGAGTTGATAAACCTCCAAAAAAAAAAAAAAAAAAAAAAAACCCAACCAGGTGTTTTCCATTAAAAGGTTCAGATCTGAGTGACAGCACTCACCGTTAGCTGTGGTGTTAGCAGGTAGCATGCGGGGTTAGCAGGTGAGCAGCACAGCTGGACAGAAGCTGACAGATGTGACAGTAAACCAGCACCAGAACCAAACCAGCACCAGAACCAAAGCAGCACCAGATGGAGGCTGAATGACGTGAACGTAATGAGGGAAACAATAACACTTGAACACCTGTAGTGCGCTGAGGTGACCTGTTTCCTGTACGAGCGTGTCGTCGTGTACAACTGAGACCAGCGGTGGAAAGTAACTAAGTACATTTACTTCAAGTATTGTACTTTAATACAATTTTGAGGTACTTATGCTACTTTATACTTCCACCCCACTACATTCATTTGATATCTATAGTTACTACTTACTTTGCAGAATCAGATTTCACATAAAAAACACAAGATAATCTTAAAAAATACAACACTTTTAAAACACTTGTTCCCGACCTTTTTAACTTATGACCTCTAACCTCTCTTGGGGCCCTTTATCACGTTTCAGATGTCTCTGAGTTGTTATCAGGTCGGCCATAGAGACATTTCCCAACCAAACGTCTCACATGGTTTCACTTAAATTATTGATTGAGACTCAAAGAGGTAAAACGATCCAATATTTCACACACAAAAAACAAAAATTAGAGAAAATTCCAAAAACTGAAAACATATATCAGAACTTTGTTTTTTCTCATTTCCTCTCCCATCAATCATCTCACAACCCCTCAGATTTATCTGGTGACCCTTTGGAGGGTCCCGACCCGTAGGTTGGGAACCACTGGGCTAAACTGCTAACTGTGTATAAAGCAGTTAAAACAAGCTAACTGTATGTAAAGTAGTTAAACTAGCTAACTGTGTATAAAGCAGTTAAACTAGCTAACTGTGTATAAAGCAGTTAAAACTAGCTAACTGTGTATAAAGCAGTTAAAACTAGCTAACTGTGTATAAAGCAGTTAAAACTAGCTAACTGTGTATAAAGCAGTTAAACTAGCTAACTGTATGTAAAGTAGTTAAAACTAGCTAACTGTGTATAAAGCAGTTAAAACTAGTTAACTGTATATAAAGCAGTTAAAACAAGCTAACTGTATGTAAAGTAGTTAAAACAAGCTAACTGTGTATAAAGCAGTTAAAACTAGCTAACTGTATGTAAAGTAGTTAAAACAAGCTAACTGTGTATAAAGCAGTTAAAACTAGCTAACTGTATGTAAAGTAGTTAAAACAAGCTAACTGTGTATAAAGCAGTTAAAACTAGCTAACTGTATGTAAAGTAGTTAAAACAAGCTAACTGTATATAAAGCAGTTAAAACTAGCTAACTGTATATAAAGCAGTTAAACTAGCTAACTGTGTATAAAGCAGTTAAAACTAGCTAACTGTATGTAAAGTAGTTAAAACAAGCTAACTGTGTATAAAGCAGTTAAAACTAGCTAACTGTATGTAAAGTAGTTAAAACAAGCTAACTGTGTATAAAGCAGTTAAAACTAGCTAACTGTATATAAAGCAGTTAAACTAGCTAACTGTATGTAAAGTAGTTAAACTAGCTAACTGTATGTAAAGTAGTTAAAACTAGCTAACTGTGTATAAAGCAGTTAAAACTAGTTAACTGTATATAAAGCAGTTAAAACAAGCTAACTGTGTATAAAGCAGTTAAAACTAGCTAACTGTATGTAAAGTAGTTAAAACAAGCTAACTGTGTATAAAGCAGTTAAAACTAGCTAACTGTATATAAAGCAGTTAAACTAGCTAACTGTATGTAAAGTAGTTAAACTAGCTAACTGTATGTAAAGTAGTTAAAACTAGCTAACTGTGTATAAAGCAGTTAAAACTAGTTAACTGTATATAAAGCAGTTAAAACAAGCTAACTGTATGTAAAGCAGTTAAAACAAGCTAACTGTGTATAAAGCAGTTAAAACTAGCTAACTGTATATAAAGCAGTTAAAACTAGCTAACTGTATGTAAAGCAGTTAAAACTAACTAACTGTGTATAAAGCAGTTACTTGTTTGTGTAAATGTGATCCTGAAACCTCACAGAATATATATCAATCATGTGTCAATCACATTTATTCATTATTCATTGCACTGCTGTTCTGCCCAGTCCAGTTCATTACTGTACATCAGCATACTTCTGTTTATACCAATGCCATCTGTATATAACGTCCATAGCACCACTTGTAAAATATTTTCATAATACTGCTCTATCCTGCATTTATGCCCACACTTTATATCCTGCACTTGCTTATTGGACCTGAACTGCATTTTGTTGCCTTGTACTTGTACATGTGTAAGGACAATAAAGTTGAATCTAATCGAATCAAATATCAATTTATTTTCACACTTTTTGTACATTCTTTAGTCAATATTTTTCATGTTCCATCCTCTGTGCAGCTCTTTTAATTTCCTCTTACTATGTTTATTGTGACCGTTTCTGATTCTGATTCACTCAAAATGTGAATATTTCCACGTGTAATGCCTGTATTTGTCCTGCAGAGGGCGCTCGCACGCAACAAGAAGGCTTCCTGGACGATAAAGAAGCAGAGAAGTAGCAGCTATTACCAGCTAAAAATAAGAAACATAAGAAGACATTGTCCTTAAGCTTAAAATAGTTAAAACTGCTTATTAAAAGGGCTTAGTGTCTTATCTTATCTTGCCTCAGAGTAAACGGTTTGCTGCAGTTTGTGATTTTTATTTTGGAAAGTGCTGTAAAACTAAAATTACTATTATTATACGAGTTGTTTTCCTGAGACCCTGAAGAGGATAGAGAATGGACGGACTGAAAGCTGCCAAAGTAAGACTAAAGGGCCTCAGGAATCAGGGCCATTGTTTGACTCGCGGTGTAATTAGATGAATATCCAGCTGAATTAAGCTGCTGGAAAATGTCAGTAATATCTGTGGTGAACAGGCAGAGTCTCAGATGTGTACAAACGCAGAGTTGCTACGAGGCTGATATGAAGTTTGGCAGCTGGTTCCTAAAATCAGAGCTGCAGTGATAGAAAAGTCCCCACCCATCGAATTAAACTGGTAAATATGAGGCACCAGTTTCAGCTGCTGCGACTGAAACATTACGCTCCTCAGACAGTGGAAGTACTCAGATCCTTTACTGCAGTAAAAGTACTAATACCACACTGAAAACACTCTGCTGCAGTGAAAGTGTGCGAGTGTGATCAGGAAAAAGCCCTTAAAGCATTAAAGCAGTGCAGCGTCCCTGTGGCTGCTGTGCTGTTATATATTCTATCATCAGGTTATTATTCCTCGTGCATTAATGTAAAGCAGGATGTTGCTGCTGCAGCTGGTGGAGCTGGAGCTCATGTTGAACCGGTTTGTATCGGACTGCAGCTGATGATGCTTTTCATTCTGGATCCATCTGCCGATTCTTTTCTCCGTCGATCCGTCGATCGATCGATCGATCGATCGGTTTGGAAAACTCATGAAACACACTGGTTTCCATTTTCTGTGACTTTCTACTTCTTGACTACAATTCAGAGAGACACATTGTACTTTTTACTTCACTACATTTATCTGATAACTTTAGTTACTTTGTAGATTCAGATTATTAATACAAAATATAATCAAATAAATTATGATGTATTATTATAGATTAGCCAGCAGAATATTAAGTGAATTAAATGAGCTCCACCTGCTGCAACATTAAAGTGATGAACACATTAATGCATCAATAATTATAATCCAGTAATATATATTATTCAGAAATGGGCCATTCTGCATAATGAGTACTTTTACTTTTGGTACTTTAAGTATATTTTGATGTTCATACTTTTACTTACTAGCAGAGTATTTCTTTACTGTGTTATTGCTACTTACTGATACTTCTTCTGCCACTGACTTGCTAAAATTTGGATTTCTCTTTAAGTTAATGTGCATGTATTGTATAATTTCCTGATACGACATAAACAGAATACTATGACAAACAGTAGTACACACTACATACAGTTAGTATGCAGTGTGGAAATGGGACACAGCGTGATTTGTTGACAATAAAGTTTAATTGAATTGAAAGATCCTCTCTGACAGTCAACACAAACTGAACATTAGAACCTTCAAAAACACTGAATTTCTTGTGGGACTTCTGTATTATATTTTACTCTGTTACCCTCCCTGTCTACAAAAATATAATTATTTTCTTACTGACTGATTTATTTACTTTCTTATTTTAAACAGGGGCTGTTTTCATTAAGTCTTCTCCCTGGCATCAGTTAACCAGCCTTCACAGACACACTCAATCAGATGGAGAATGTGTCCTTTGTGTTTCCTCTTAAAGCCTGCTGAAGGTTCCTATAGAATCTTTTGTGTTTCCTGTATGGACGTCTTATCCCCTCGGAGAACACATGACCCACATTGGCCTTCCAAGCGTCTCAGGCCTCTTTTTTGTCCCTTTCTGGGTTTGTGTATACTGGTTTCTACTGGGAGGTTTCAGCTCCAGGATGAAATGACAGGACCGAGGACTCGGATGTGATGCTGGTGTGTTTTCTGTTACCTGAGATCAGACAGGAGGTGAATAATAAGAGGATAACTCCATCTGGAGCACTAGCCTGTCACATACTGCAGTACCGCTGCACTGTACCGTAACATACTGCAGTACCGCTGGACTGGACTGTCACATACTGCAGTACCGCTGCACTGTACTGTCACATACTGCAGTACCGCTGCACTGTACCGTAACATACTGCAGTACCGCTGCACTGTACTGTCACATACTGCAGTACCGCTGCACTGTACCGTAACATACTGCAGTACCGCTGCACTGTACTGTCACATACTGCAGTACCGCTGCACTGTACCGTAACATACTGCAGTACCGCTGGACTGTACTGTGACATACTGCAGTACCGCTGCACTGTACCGTAACATACTGCAGTACCGCTGGACTGTACCGTAACATACTGCAGTACCGCTAACGTAACATACTGCAGTACCGCTGGACTGTACTGTGACATACTGCAGTGTAACCGCTGGACTGTACTGTGACATACTGCAGTGTAACCGCTGGACTGTACTGTGACATACTGCAGTACCGCTGCACTGTACCGTAACATACTGCAGTGTAACCGCTGGACTGTACCGTAACATACTGCAGTGTAACCGCTGGACTGTACCGTAACATACTGCAGTACCGCTGGACTGTACTGTGACATACTGCAGTACCGCTGGACTGTACTGTGACATACTGCAGTGTAACCGCTGGACTGTACTGTGACATACTACAGTACCGCTGGACTGGACTGTAACATACTACAGTACCGCTGGACTGTACCGTAACATACTACAGTACCGCTGGACTGTACCGTAACATACTACAGTACCGCTAACGTAACATACTGCAGTACCGCTGGACTGTACCGTGACATACTGCAGTACCGCTGGACTGTACCGTAACATACTGCAGTACCGCTGGACTGTACCGTAACATACTGCAGTACCGCTAACGTAACATACTGCAGTACCGCTGGACTGTACCGTAACATACTGCAGTACCGCTGGACTGTACCGTAACATACTACAGTACCGCTAACGTAACATACTGCAGTACCGCTGGACTGTACCGTAACATACTACAGTACCGCTAACGTAACATACTGCAGTACCGCTGGACTGTACCGTAACATACTGCAGTACCGCTGGACTGTACCGTAACATACTACAGTACCACTAACGTAACATACTGCAGTACCGCTGGACTGTACCGTGACATACTACAGTACCGCTGGACTGTACCGTAACATACTGCAGTACCGCTGCACTGTACCGTAACATACTGCAGTACCGCTGGTGTAACCGCTGGTTGTCTCTGTGTAGACAGATGAACCATGTGACCCAGTTATATGGCTCCAGATGAAAGCATGAGAGTCAAAGGATGATTCAGGACGACTGAAGGGGGAGGTCAGTGAAGGCGTCACAGGGAGGACTGGTGGACTAATGAGTAGGGATAGACTGATTATTTATTTATGGATATTTATGAGCAGATATTCAACCTCTACTGATGAATCTGTGGTGTGCCAATAAACCCCATCATCAATGTGGTTGATCCAGGAAATGCGGCCAGGAGCTTTTGTTTCCAAACTACATGATTAAGGAAAAGTACTGATTTGATAGAACATAAAAAGAATAGTACGAGTAGTACTTAAACGAATAAGGAACATTTTGGGAACTACACTTATATAATGCGACAAGAAGGTGGATATCAATCTCATGTCTGTGTGGTAAGCAGACTCATCAGGTAAACGAAAGTACGTTTTTCTTCAACGATAGCGGTGAGTTGACAGGAAATGAAGGAGACATGCAATAAAAGGTCCCTGGCCGAGTTCAAACCAGGTAGGTTGTGGTTTACGGTCAGTGCCTTCAACCATAAACCACCGGGTGCGCCGAAAATATCGTTTTTAATGAATAATGAATACTTTTAGGTTTAAAAAAAACCAAAAACCCGAAAATGGTGAAATTAAATGCCTGTTCTATTAGTTTCCTCTGGTGAGACTTGGCATTCAGTACTGAGCGGGATCCAAGACGTCGTTAACCTAGCTTAGCATAAAGAGTCAAGGCAGGGGGAACTAGCCTGAAAAAGCTCCAACACATAACTCCCCTTAAAACCAGAAACTATGGTTTTTATATTACTGTTCGTGCACAGACAGAGACACAAAGTGTTAATCAGTGAGCTTTAGAGGTGTTCGCAGGTGTATTTTTGAACTTTGGGCAGAGCCAGGCAAGCTGTTTCCAGTCTTTATGCTAAGCTAAGCTAACAACGTCCGGACTCCGAACTTAACACACAGACACGACAGTGATATCCATCTGATCGTCTCACTCTCAGAGAAAGAGAATAAGAGAGTTTTGAACTATTCCTTTAACTATGCAGCATTTATGTCTGAGTCTCTGTTCGATTAGTTTCTGTCATTCTTTAATGATGAGATATTTTATTATTTTCTGTATTCGTTCTCTGTTCACAATGTACAAATTAAAGAGAAAGTGACTGACGACTGTCTCTGAAAAGTTACTTTCAAATAAAACTAACTTCTATTAGCTAATTACGTTTTTGTAAAAAAATATGACGCCCAGATCATAGCAACAAAAACCGCACACTGACGAATCCAGTGTTTCATTGTTAAAAGCTTTCGTTTGTTTTCGGAACACTTTATTGTACATTCATCTGGTTATTTACATTCCCCATTGTAAATAACTTGTATATCAATATAATTAAAATAAAATGAGGGTTGTGACAAACACATACAATTTCTCGACAGACAAAAGGGTTATTTTTGGTTTTGGACATAAATCCACTATCAGTCGATCCGTACTTGTGAGGTGTTGGGGAAGATGTAGGGAGAGGACTGGAGGTCTGGGTGTTATTGGGAGGTTATTTAACAGAAATATCTCCTTACCATGTCCTTCCTAACACACTGTGTGTCTGCTGAGGTTGATTATAGAGAGGTAAAATCAGATGTAAGCTCTATCCTGAAAAGATAAAGGTGGAGGCAGTCAGACACTCTGCTGAGAGCAAAGACACAAACAACATTTGTTGCTGCACATTTGTACCAAAAAATGTAAATTATCCACAAAAACTGGGGCGTCATGCTCGGATATTCCAGTAAACCTGGAGTCAGGAGGAGAAACAAGACAGATGGATAAACTAAAGTTGAGGGACGGGCTGGGTACCGACAATACCTGACTTCTGATATTTATACCTAAATGATGCTGGTTTCAATTTCTACAAAACCTTATTTAAACTGAATCTATATATAAAAAGTGTATATACAGAGCCCCCAAAGTCCTGAATGACATATGTTTTTATCCTCTGTGCACAAGATATTGTCTGATGCATTTCTGTAAGATTAAAGATCTGTGTCTTGTGTGTATAAATTATTATCTAGCATGAAATATCCATATCGTATGCACACAAGAAAATGTCACATATCAAGTACAAGGTATTGTCTTGTGGTGCGTTTTAGGATTTTGGAGGCTCCGTAATATACAGAACATAGCACACAGGTTTAAAATTAGCTTCATAAACCTAAACGAAATGGTCTAAAACTCACTGATTTCAACCAGGAACTAGAACCAGGAACTATCTGATCACAGAACGAGTAAACAAGAACACAGTGCGACACACAACGGCCACCTGGTACAGCTTTGCACCCGCAGCGCACATTGGACATCCTGAATACAAACACAACCAGTCAAGTTGTCAACGTGATAAAACTGCTGCTTGGAGACAGGACAACGGCGAATCCTGATGACATAAGTCATCGCAGGTTTAAGGCTTAAGGTTGGAACTCGCTTCTCAGGGCCGCATGCAACCCAATGTGCACGGGGGAGCTGGATCAGTCAATCAGGTAGCTTTGAGAGGCGTGTAGTACATCAGCTTCTAAGCAGCCACTTCATTAGGTGATCCAGCTCTGCCATACATTCTGCCTTTACAAGGATAATAATGTTCATGTTTACTACTGAGGTTGCAGTTTGCAGTGGTGTTGAACTGGACTGCATTGCGTTGAGAGGTGTTTCTAATATTTTGGCCACCCCATTAACATACATGAGAGGGCCAGAATATTAGAAACACCTGTCAATATAATGCAGCAGCACCACCCACCGCGACCTCAGTAATAAACAGAATTATTACCTTTCTGACAGTCAACGAAAACTTATAAGTTCTGTAAAAGTAGAATTCATGGCAGAGCTGCTGTATTGGATCGCATTGCGTTGTACAGGTGTACCTAATGAAGTGGCCGCGAGCGTATGGTTACCCATAACACCCTTTTCCACGTAGAGCCGCTCAGATGTTCATGTTTATCTTCAGTAAACTATAGTTCAAGCCTTAGAGAACAGAAAAACGGCCTGAGGGATTTGATGTGCGTCACACGTTGCCCTCATAAATCTGACCAATGCCAACTTTAAAAACTCGATGACACTCGATGCTGCGGGCACATTTTGGTCGGTACTCAGAAAGTGTTGAGGTTTGATACCCAGCCTTAAGTCGAGGGCGTGGCTGCTGACTGCTGGGATGGACACAGGCATCATTCGCATGAGCTGAGGACTGAGTTTATAGAAGCTTAGTGAGGGGAGAAGGAATGAGGAACTTGGACGAGGTTCAGCATCAAACTCTTTCCCTCTGCTGGAGAAATATTTATTAATCTGTGACGTTATTTGGCCCCCGAGACACAACTCAGACTGTGACGAGAAGGGAAACTCAACACAAAGACACTTTCACCTCCTATGCTTCTCCTTAAAAACTCAACGGAAACATAATAAAGCAGCGCTGCCAAAACCACAGAAACATTTTAAGAGCTTCGGGAGTTTAAAAAGCCTCCAATCAGGGGAGCTGTAGACGCTCACTCCCCGAGCTGACAAAAGAAAGAGAAATACCAAAACTGTAAACTAAGCAGAAGAATGCATTTCTCCTCACTCGGCCTCTTTCCTTTGACTCGGCTGAAAAACGTTGTCCACCTCCAGGCTTGAGACCTCACTGACAGACAGAGACCATACGTAACAGATTACATAACGCCTCGCTCTTTCATCGCTCAGGCCTCGGGATGCGTTGACCAGAGAAACGAATGGAGAAGACAGACGCTGCTCTCTGTGTGAATCCACAGAGACGGAAAAACCTGACCTTTCACACATTCATTTAAAACTGAGACAAGAATAAATCAATTACTGCGATTGACAGAAACATTAACAGGCTTCTCTTCTGTCTGCTACACCTAAAATAAAACTGGAACAAGACTCCGTATGTCGTCACACTCGCTCTGACGTTTATTACACACCAGGAAACTGTTCTATTCTGAACTCTTCACCCCTCCTAAATCAAAAAGCTTTGTCCTCTGTACAAACAGCACAAACTCAGCTTGTCAGGCTCCTTCTTTAAAATACCATTAAGTCACATCAGCAGCGAAAGGTGGCGCGCAAGCTAACGGTGTAATAATAGCACATGACTGTTAGCGCTAGCTTGGCTACATCAGCTGCCTCAGTTTAGAGGTCTTACACGTCCAAATGTTTGGACCCGTGAAGACCAGCAAACCCTTTTTGGACCTGAATATAATGCGGTTTGAGTCCTTTAAGGATCTGCAGGACTCGTGTCGTTGGGTCTTTGGAGTCCAAACTCCTGAGGACACTCGGAGTAAGACGTGGTTATTCTCAGCGATGTATATTATTTAATATCATACACCACACTGCCACTGATCCTTTTTATTGATATCTATCTATCTATCTATCTATAGTATGTTATTAATTTGATTAGAGTGTGAGATCTGTACATATAAGGAGGCAGAAGTCCTCAAAGGTCCAATAAAAACATGAAACTTAACATGGCAGCAACAAATATTAGATTCACGCTCTGAGACCAAAGTTTATTCTCCAAAATTAGTTTTGTCTTCAGTTCGGCAGCTCTGAAAACAGGAAGAAACGACTTTGATAAACCGACCACAGACCTGAAATGCAGCAGTGGAAAGTAACTGAGTACATTTACTCGAGTACTGTACTCGAGTACAATTTTGAGGTACTTGTACTTGAGTGTTTCCATTTTATTCTACTTTATACTTCCCCTCTTTTTGGAAGCCAATATTGTATTTTTTACGCCTCTAAATGTATTTGACAACATTAGTTACTTTGCAGATTCAGGTTATTAATAGAAAATATAAATCAACTAATAGATTTTGATGTTTTTTGTTTTTTTTTTTACATGGATTAAGCTACCTGGCAGTATGAAGTCATTACAATGAGCTCCACCTGCTGCAACAATAAAGTGATGAACACATTATTGCATCAATAATTATAATCCAATAATATATATTATTCAGAAATGGGCCATTCTGCATAATGAGTACTTTTACTTTTGGTACTTTAAGTATATTTTGATGCTCATACTTTTGTACTTTTACTAACACTCTGAATGCAGGACTTTTACCTGTAACAGAGTATTTCTACACTGTAATATTACTACGTTTTGCTTGTATACTTCTTCCGCCAATGAAATCGAACCGTTAACTTCTCGCCTAAAATCTAAATTTACTTTGGTGACACAATAACAGCTGTTGGATGAAAGTTTCACCAGTGGCGAGAACAGTAACTTGCTAGCTAATGCTAGTTTGGCTAACTCTGTTGTGGGGTTAAAGGAAAGGCTTTCTGATGACATCCTGAGTATCCATGAGTTCCTTTAGTTCGCGCACTTTAATCGAAAACGTCTCTTCGACCGCGCATCACCGAGCTGCTGCGGTGAGGAAACAGCCCGTCCACCTCCCATCCCGCTGCAGGATGAGAGCTTCAGCAGCTCCCTCTCACAGCAGCTTTCGTTTCATGCAGGCAGCACACAAAGGGCAAAACCAGATAAAACCGGGCAGAGAGCAGGAGGCGTTCGCGTGTTTGTGTTAGCATGCATACAACGCGTCGTACGTCACGCCATTAAACTGACCTCTGCTCCTCCTCGATCTCCTCCTTGGTCATCAGCGTCTCAAACTTGCTCTGTTTCTTTCCCGGAGTGAACTTCACCTTGTCTTCAGCTGCAGCCACATCTGAGACACACAGGACAAGGAGAGAAGAGCCAACATGCACATGAATGAGATCTAAAGACTTTTTATACATTTTTATACAAGACCCTCATGAGATTATGTTAACAAGGTGTCAGTGCTGCATTAACTGATGTTTGTATTTTCTCTTCACGCCACTTTCTGCTTCCACTCCGCCTCGCCTCAGAGGGAAATGTTGGACTTTTTACTGCGCTGCATTTATCTGACAGCTTTAGTTACTTTACAGATTCAGATTTTTGCTACAAAACAAAAGAAAATATGATTTTTTTTGTTAGAAGTTAAATCCCTTCCTGGCTACAGCTCCTCAGATGTGCAGATCTGCTGCTTTTCCTCTGAACGACTGTAATAACTGTGATGTTTGTTAATAACGTCGAGCTTTGGACTGTCGGTCGGACACGACGACACGCTGAAGGCGTCGCTTTGGGCTCTGGGTCGTCGTGACGGCGTTTCTCACCGTTTTCACCAGTTTTCCAAACCGATCGATCGATCGACGGAGAAAAGAATCGGCAGATGGATCCAGAATGAAAAGCATCATCAGCTGCAGTCCGATACAAACCGGTTCAACATGAGCTCCAGCTCCACCAGCTGCAGCAGCAACATCCTGCTTTACATTAATGCACGAGGAATAATAACCTGATGACAGAATATATAACAGCACAGCAGCCACAGGGACGCTGCACTGCTTTAATGCTTTAAGGGCTTTTTCCTGATCACACTCGCACACTTTCACTGCAGCAGAGGGTTTCACAGAGTGTGTCGGTACTTTTACTGCAGTAACGGACCTGAGTACTTCCTGCACCGCTGCTATTACCTAACTTTGTGTATGCTATAGTGTTAGAATAGGCTATAACATAACTAATGCTAAAGTATTAGCATATCACTGACTAATACTTAATTTGGTGTGATTTGGCGTTAGCATATCATTTATTGGTACTATAGGCTAATGCATTACCGTGTAATTTACTAACACTTTGCCTGGAGTTAGCTTATAATTTGCCCTCACTGATGTATGTTGTGTTAACGTATTACTTTGATTAAATTATTTGATGTGTGCTGAAACTGTTAGCATATAATTTACTATTACTTAATTTGGTGTATGCTAAAGCATTAGCATGTACTATAATGCTCCAAGCCAGTTAGCCACTCAGGACATGTGGAGGATTTTGGTGTTTAGGCTATATTAGCACTGTAACTCGAACCAGTGGTTAATGATACGGTGCGCAGGTACAACACACACACACATTAGCAACACACACCTGTTGCTCCACCTGTTGTGTGACAGGTCGGAGGGACATAAAGCAGACTGTCAGTCTGGACAGCGGCTGTTGTTCAGGGCAGCCGAGCGCTCTGACTGACTGTTCCAGATTAAGTATCAGCCTCCTAAAGCAGTTGGCTGCTCCACCTCTATACATGCCAACTGATCCACTGATACCGCGCGCACACACACACACACACACACACTCCTGACACTGAGGAGACAGGAAGTAATCAACTGGTCATCATGTTGCTATGTGAGTGACTGGATTTCCTGTTTGAGTAAATTACAGTTGAGACGCACAAAGAGCACGTTACACACTGTATCTCGCATGTTTAACGTGTGGAGGTCAGATATAAATAACCAAATGTCCTGAGCGGTGGTTAATCACGAGATTATATTATTATTTCACTGTAAATGTATTGCTTTTTAATACATTCTGTCTAAGCCTGTGCAATCATCACTCTGTGTAGTGTGACTCAGTCAAACCTGGGTCTGCACTGCGAACGCAGCCCGACTCTGTCGGCTTGTCCTGGAAACAACTTATCAGCTGCGCACAGCCGCTGACATCTGCCTGCTACGAGGAGCTGTTTCTCTATTCAGAGATTAGATTTAGAGCAAACAAAGGAAGTTAGATATACTACAGAAGACAGACAGCGCAAAGGACTACAGCACAGGGCTCCTTCTGTTCCTTTAGTGGAAGTTTTGTATCTTGAAATACTTATATCCGATCTATTTTAAATCTTAGTGATGCAGAAACTGTTGTACGTGCTTTTATCTCCTCACGCCTCGATCACTGTAACAGCCCGTTCACTCGTCTTAATCTAAAAACTCTGACAGACTGCAGACTGTACAGGACTCGGCTGCTCGGCTGTAAACCAGGACCCAGAGGTGGGACCACGTCACACCTGGTTCAGCCTCTTTACATCGGCTCCCTGTTGGTTTCAGGACTGATTTTAAGATCTTGTTGATTACTTTTAAGGCTCTTCATGGCCCCAGACTATATTTTAGACCTTGTAATCCCTTATGAACCTTCACGCAGTCTGAGATCTTCGGGCAGGGGTCTCCTGTCTGTTCCTGAGTCCAGGATGGAAACTAAGGGGGGCAGAGCTTTGGCCATCAGGGCCCCGAGGCTCTGGATCAACCTGCCCGAAGACATCAGGCTGTCTGAGTCAGAGTCTTCATTTAAGTCTCGTCTCAAAACACATTTTTATCTGAAAGCAGATCCTGATTTTACCTGAACTGTTTATTTTATTGCTTTTATGTATTTTATTTCTTTATATTTCTGCACTTGAAGCACTTTGTACTTTGTTTTGATAAGTGCTCTGTAAATAAAGTTTTATTATTATTATTATTATTATTATTATTATTATTATTATAGTACTCAGGAAAAGAAAGCTGGTGCAGATCCAAACCAACATGTCGGTACTGTCTGACTTCCTGTCTGCGGCGCTCAGCTGCGAGCCCATTGGCTCCTGCTGAAGACGTAAATCTCGTAAGTTTCCTGTTTAAAAAAGGCTGTTTCTTAACGCAGAGGACGATGTGGTGTTCTTGGTTGGACGGAAAAACGTGCAACATGCTGCACAAAGCAGAGTGAAATCATGAAAATCAAGTAAAACAGCTGTTTAACTTCGGTTTGCACATCTGTAATAACAGCAGCAGAAATAATTAACAGTTAGGTTGTGAGTTTGTTGTAATAAACATCTGGATAGACGCGAACTCATTTTCATTTATTTATATTTCTTTTACTCTCTGAGCTACGGCTACATGGTGTTTTTAATTCAGATTATTTGGTCTGCTAACTGTCTCGCTTCGTCGCGTTGGGCTCAGTTTGACCTGCTTATAGTCTGAAAGGCAACGGGGACGCTCACACCTGGATCGCCCACACCTGGATCGCCCACACCTGGATCGCTCACACCTGGATCGCTCACACCTGGCCGATACCTGCACCCCTGCTACAGTGGAGAGAGTACTTTGCTGTACTCTGTAAAGCTCTCTAGTTGTTGCACACACATCAGAGAGCTGCGTGTGAAACTGCTTTAAATGAACTAACAGCCGTTCAGCGGTCTTACCGTCCAGGACGGTCTCTGGTTCAGGTTCTGGTTCAGGCTCGGGCGATGCCTCTGCGACGGGTTCAGGGGTCGGCAGACGGTCTTCTGTTGCTCCAGGGATCAGCTCAGGTGAGGACTGCTCAGGTTCAGGTTCAGCCACAGGCTGCCGGACCGCTTCAGTTACTGGTTCAGACTCGGCCACAGGCTCTGGATCGGGCACTGCAACAGGTTCTGGGACAGGTTCGGGTACTGATACCGGTTCTGGGACAGGTTCGGGGACCGATACTGGTTCTGGGATAGGTTCTGGTGCTGCAGCTAGTTCTGGAACAGTTTCTGGTTCTGGTACGGTCTCTGGTACTGTGACTGGTTCTGGTACTTTTAGTGGTTCAGGGACAGGTTCTGGTGCTGATACCGGTTCTGGGACAGGTTCTGGTACTTTTACTGGTTCTGGGACAGGTTCTGGTGCTGATACCGGTTCTGGGACAGCCTGGAAAGACAAAAGGTTTAAAAAGAAGTGAATTTCTTTCAGAGATAAAAGCATAAACTTACCAAACAGTGACAGCTGGTGTGAGCAGCTGCTTTCTATCAGCAGTTTGTGGATGAAATGTCTCGACCGGTTGTGACGCAGCTGCACGACTGAGACGTGTCCTGAAATAGAAGCTAAGCAGTGTGGACAGACTCCAGTCTGTAATCTGTTTAAGAAAACTGTACTGCTGAAATAATCCTGCGATTCTAGTAAGAAATTAACCGACAACATCACTACGTTAAAAAACCCAAGCGGGCGTGTCGTTTCAGGTACGTGTGAGACCCTGACATAGGATCCAGAAAGGCTGGAGGAAGTACTCAGACCGCTAATACTTCACTACAAGTATTATCAGCTAAATGTACCTAAAGTATCCAAAGTAAAAGTACTCACTGTCAGTGTTTTATTATATCTGATGTTTCTGGATTCATATTCCTGCTGCAGATGTTTAAGGTCGAGCTCATTTTAACTGCTTCATATCCTGTTGGGCAGTTTAACCTGCAGCAATGCATCATGGTCTATAAGAGCATCACGTGTCTGCAGCGTCGCCGTCCTGCGAGAACCACGCATCTCTGAAAAGGTGGTCCCATTAAAATGAACGCAGGTTTCTTCACGTAGTGCTGGTTTGATTCTGAACACGCCGTTAGACGTTTTCCGACTTTAAAAAGACAAAGATGAAGAAATACAAACCTTTTTGCAAACGCACTCCACGGCGAGAAAACAACACCGATCACTAAAGAGTCAATAAGTAGGGATTCTGATCAATACTAGAGACGGTATCATCTTACTGCAGATGTATCGTATGAGCAGCATAGAGTTTGTCCACCAAGTTTATTTTTACAGGGTAAAACGGCCCAATCGCTCCATGTCCCATATTTATGGGATCAAAAATGTTAATTTAAATGATGTTTATGTAAAAACTGTATTGAAATGACACTGATATCTGTGTTAGCCTCAAGAGTTCAGCCTCAGTTGGCAGTTGATAGACCTTTTTCACAGTAGACCTGGACTCGTCAAACACAGGTGTAATTAATAACATGAATATTGCGCATGCGCATAATCTTAGTGATGCAGAAACTGTTGTACGTGCTTTTATCTCCTCACGCCTCGATCACTGTAACAGCCCGTTCACTCGTCTTAATCTAAAAACTCTGACAGACTGCAGACTGTACAGGACTCAGCTGCTCGGCTGTAAACCAGGACCGAGAGCTGCGACCACGTCACACCTGGTTCAGCCTCTTTACATCGGCTCCCTGTTGGTTTCAGGACTGATTTTAAGATCTTGTTGATTACTTTTAAGGCTCTTCATGGCTCCGGACTATATTTTAGACCTTGTAATCCCTTATGAACCTTCACGCAGTCTGAGATCTTCGGGCAGGGGTCTCCTGTCTGTTCCTGAGTCCAGGATGGAAACTAAGGGGGACAGAGCTTTGGCCATCAGGGCCCCGAGGCTCTGGAACAACCTGCCCGAAGACATCAGGCTGTCTGAGTCAGAGTCTTCGTTTAAGTCTCGTCTCAAAACACATTTTTATCTGAAAGCAGATCCTGATTTTACCTGAACTGTTTATTTTATTGCTTTTGTGTATTTTATTTCTTTATATTTCATCATTCACTGCGGTGTTTTATTTCTCTCTCTGTGAAGCACTTTGTACTTTGTTTTGATAAGTGCTCTGTAAATAAAGTTTTACTATTCTTATTAAGCATTCATTAATAATTATAGTTGGAGAGGTGATATGTGTACATGTGGGCCGCTGACCTCTGGCTGACTAACGCTCGTGTGGGAGCGACTGCTGTCAGTTGCAGCTCCTCATTGAGGATCAGCCGCCGCCTGCTGCTGACACCAGGACAAACTAAACCCTCTTCACTGTCCAACCTGTCCTTTCCCCGACACCTGACGGCCATATACATATATCTGTCTTCTCATTGTCCGACCTCCCGGCTGCACCTGTCTGTGTCTTCTGTGAAGTGCTGAGTTTGCACAAATAAACATTTGAGCAGCGGATCTGGTTTCTCCACACGCCTCTGACGCCGTTACAACAGACAAACATACAGTTTCAGGCACAACTTGCGACTGACGTTTTCTTAAATGAGAACTTTTATTGGTCCTTTTAAACCACGGCAAAAACGTGGACGGCTTTAAAGTAGAATGGCTGGTTTGTTTGGCTCGATTTTAACTGAGCTTCATGCCCCAAGAGTTCGATTTAGACAAAATTAACAAGACAAAACAATCAAAAGACCTGTTTTATTAGAAACTAGGTCAAAATTAAGGGATACTACATCATATTTACTTTCTTTTTATTTTGATTATTCCTAACTTTTCATGGTTTTTTTTCTCCTGGCAGTAAAGAGCTTCTTTGGATTCAATGAAGGAACAATCTGATTTTTTTCCCCAACATGCTTGCTTGATGTGTATTAGCTTAGCCCGTTAGCTAAGAGTTTGGTTCTAGGTCTCCTTAGTTCAGCCGGCGTTAGCTTTTGGTCCTGTTAGCTTCTGAGACTCATTAGCAAAGAGTTAGCTTCTAGGTCGCGCTGGCTTACACTTCATTTACGCAATGTCAGCAGAAGAATAGGAAGAAAACTCTCGTTATTCCAAGACACCTTAATCAGATTATCTAAATAGCTTTAATTAGCTACTTTTGTGGTGTTACGCATTATAGGTTGGTTTGTTGACACCTCTGTAGTTCTTCTCACCAAGTGGGAAATATCATCGCTGTCAGAAACTTCTGATATCTCCGACAGAGAATTACAAGTTGGAGGCTGAGGGGACAGTTTTTCCAACTCAGACGCTTGTAATTACAGTCCGTACGTGGCATTAGCTTAAAGTTAGCTGCTCGGTCCATTTTGCTTAAAGTTAGCTTTTAGGTCCCTTTAGCTTAAAGTTAGCTTCTCGGTCCCTTTACCTTAGAGTTAGCTTCTAAGTCCCTTTTGCTTAAAGTTAGCTTCTTGGTCCCTTTACCTTAGAGCTAGCTTCTAAGTCCCTTTTGTTTAAAGTTAGCTTCTCGGTCCCTTTACCTTAGAGTTAGCTTCTAAGTCCCTTTTGCTTAAAGTTAGCTTCTTGGTCCCTTTACCTTAGAGCTAGCTTCTAAGTCCCTTTTGTTTAAAGTTAGCTTCTCGGTCCCTTTACCTTAGAGTTAGCTTCTAAGTCCCTTTGCTTAAAGTTAGCTTCTTGGTCCCTTTACCTTAGAGCTAGCTTCTAAGTCCCTTTTGTTTAAAGTTAGCTTCTCGGTCCCTTTACCTTAGAGTTAGCTTCTAAGTCCCTTTTGCTTAAAGTTAGCTTCTTGGTCCCTTTACCTTGGAGTTAGCTTCTAAGTCCCTTTTGCTTAAAGTTAGCTTCTCGGTCCCTTTACCTTAGAGTTAGCTTCTAAGTCCCTTTTGCTTAAAGTTAGCTTCTTGGTCCCTTTACCTTAGAGCTAGCTTCTAAGTCCCTTTTGTTTAAAGTTAGCTTCTCTGTCCCTTTACCTTAGAGTTAGCTTCTAAGTCCCTTTTGCTTAAAGTTAGCTTCTCGGTCCCTTTATCTCAGAGTTAGCTTCTAGGTCCCTTTAGCTTAGAGTTAGCTTCTAGGTACCAACTACAGAATGGATTGGTGATTAGTTAGCTAAGACACAACATGTAAATCTGTTGTGTTACTGGATGCACAGAGATGAAACTGATATCCATCTTCTCATCAGGAAACTATATTTTCCAAATTGTCAAACTAAAGTGATCTTGTGTCTTTGCTACAACATGTTTATTTAACACCAGAGAAGAAAAGAAAAGAGGCTGCAGTGTCCCTGTTCGGTCCCATCAGACAAAACCAGCCTCAACCCGGACAGACGCCACAGCAGTGCCAACTGGGGGCATCATGGGAGGCCAGTGAAATGCATCAGTCCTGACCGTATTAAACCACTCCTGTCTGCTGCATGCCTGGTCTCTTAATCCCACAGCAGCCCTCCCTCACACCCTCAAACTGGAATAGCATCCATTTATCCCGAAACACCGGCCCCTTCCTTGGCCTCTGAATTCCTAAACTATGAAACACCAAAATAATCTCAACACCAAAGAGCCGACTTGCTGAAACAAAGTGTTCTGTGTCACGATACTAAATGCAGCATCATTAAATCATTTTATGAGTCAGCAGGATGATAAACTGTATTCTGAGCCGAAACCGAGGCCCAGCCTGTGCTGCCGGCCTAAATTGGTCAAATATTTTAGTTGGGTGAATAAGTCCCACATGAGATCATCGCGTGCAATGTTATCGTTTCAGGCAATGGCCGCTGATATTTCTGCTTTGAGGAATGAATCAACCAAACAGCATTAGAGGAAATTATGGAAGCCAATTACTGCCAGAAAAAGAAAACACAGATGAAATGTTAAGAATGACAAAAATACTAATACTAAAGGTAAAACAAAATTGTGAGATAAGGAGTTAAAATTTTTAGATATTATATCAAGATCATGAGATATATTAAGATACGAGAGTAATCGGCATTATAACATAGCAAATCAAGATTATAAAATACTTAAACAAGATGATTTAAAATACAAAATCAAGATTACGAGATACTAAATCAAAATTATGAGATACTAAATCGAGATTATAAAATAGAAAATCAAGATGTTAAAACACCAAATCAAGATTACAAGATACTAAATCAAGAATATAATATATTAATTCAAGATTACGAGATATTAAATAAAGATTATGAGATACTAAATGAAGATTATAGCATACTAAATCAAAATGAGATACTAAATCGTGATTATAAAATAGAAAATCAAGATTACAATATATTAATTCAAGATTACGAGATATTAAATCAATATACTGAGGCACTAAATCAAGATTATGAAATACAAAATCAAGATTACGAGATACTAAATGAAGATTACGAGATACTAAATGAAGATTATAAAACAGAAAATCAAGATGTTAAAACACCAAATCAAGATTATAAAATACTAAATCAAGATTACAAGTACTAAATTATGAGATTCGAGATTATAAAATAAATTAAATTAAAGGATAAAATACAAAATTGATTATATTTCCAAAAATGTCAAACTGAAATGATCTAAAACTAAAAAGAAGTCAAATGTAATTTTGGAAAATGAGCTCTGCCGCTCTGGATTAGTCCGAGTCTTCTCGGCCTCCATGACCTCTGAGAGCATTTCCTGGTAAATATATCCCAATCTGTAACATTATACTGAGTGCTTCATTCTTAAAAGCCATTTTAGCTCGGTAACAGGGCGCGGAGGACGGGCATTAGATCTCCTAGCATGTGGGGAATTTAGTGAACAACCTGAGCATACATTAATGAGGAAGCAGCTCCAGTTGGTGAAGAGCCTGAGGCCGCCACGTGAGATCAGCAAGCTGTTCGTCCACAGCTGACGGGACGGAGAGGACACAGCCTTTCTCCTCTATTATTACAGAAATACAGAAGGTCGATGGGGAGAGGTGCTCATAATTAAAGATGATTATTTGACCCTTTGCTAAAAACTTAGCTGCCACACCTGTCAATCTTTCTCTCACACGGCACGTATACAGGTTACAGTGATAACGGTGAATACTCATCAAAATTATCAGACATTTTTGGAACAATGGGTCCTTGATTTCAGACAGAATTAAAGTAAAGCAGTCTCAGTGGTACTAATGTATTGTAAGTATTAATGTAAAAATTAAAAGTTAAAGTCCTGCGTTCAAAATCCTACTTAAGTAAAAGTACAGAAGTATTATCGTCTTCATGTAGTAAAAGTACTGGTTCTGCAGTAAATTGTCTCCTGTGACTGATATCTGATTCTATCTGACATTATCAGATTGTTAATACTGATGCATCAACGTTAGAGCAGCATTTTACTGTTGGAGCTGCTCGAGGTGGAGCTAGTTTTAACCACTTTATATACAGTTAGCTAGTTTATATTCAGTTAGCTAGTTTGTATACAGTTAGCTAGTTTAACTGCTTTATAGCTAGTTTTAACTACTTTATATACTGTTAACTAGTTTTAACTGCTTTATATACAGTTAGCTAGTTTATATACAGTTGGCTAGTTTAACTGCTTTATAGCTTGTTTTAACTACTTTAAATAATGTTAGCTAGTTTTAACTGCTTTATACACAGTTAGCTAGTTTATATACAGTTGGCTAGTTTAACTGCTTTATAGCTTGTTTTAACTACTTTAAATAATGTTAGCTAGTTTTAACTGCTTTATACACAGTTAGCTAGTTTGTATACAGTTAGCTAGTTTAACTGCTTTATAGCTAGTTTTAACTACTTTATATACTGTTAACTAGTTTTAACTGCTTTATATACAGTTAGCTAGTTTGTATACAGTTAGCTAGTTTAACTGCTTTATAGCTAGTTTTAACTACTTTATATACAGTTAGATATTTTTTACCTGCTTTATATACAGTTAGCTAGTTTTAACATCTTTATATACAGTTAGCTAGTTTTAACTGCATTATATAGGTTTAGCTAGTTTAACTGCTTTATATACAGTTAGCTAGTTTTAACTGCTTTATATACAGTTAGCTAGTTTTAACTGCTTTATATACAGTTAGCTAGTTTTAACCGCTTTATATAGGTTTAGCTAGTTTAACTGCTTTATATACAGTTAGCTAGTTTTAACCGTTTTATATAAAGTTAGCAAGTTTTAACCACTTTATATACAGTTAGCTAACAGTTAACATTAGCCTAAACTCTAGTATAGTAGCATCCAGGACTGGAGGATCACACAGTGGATGTTCCAGTCCTGAAGAGGGCTTTTTCTAATATAACCTCCAACCCCACAAAATAATGGCGTTAGCTTATGATATGCTAAGTCTTGGTATCGAAATGGGTAGGCGGGCATGTTGAGGTTTTCAGCTAACATTAGGGCAGATAAAAACTCTGTTTAATCCATTTGTTTTTTTGTTATTGGTTTTGGTAAAACTAAAAGAAGACCTGATCCTCCAAACTCTTTATATTATATATATATATATATATATATATATATATATATATATATATATATATGGAGTTTCTCTCTGACTACAGCTCCATGTACACTGCCTCAACATGCGGAGGGAAACAAAGACTGACATGGGAGAAAGGATTAGTCAGATAAAGACGCCGTGTCTACGAGACAACATCTTGAGATATACAGAAAATTAAGATGTAATCTTGGGATTATCTGTGGAAATTAGTGCCACGGCTACAAACAGCACTGCATCACTTAATTCAGGGTCCGTGAATTCGACCCCTGATGTGTTTCGCTGAGGAATAAATACCAGTAGCCACTTTCCCATGTTGCATGTTGGGGGGGGTTGGAATAGACTGTAGCTTCCATCTCTGCCCTGCTTCTCTGTCTAAACACAGACGCTTTGTTCCCTCAGCACTCTGCCTCATCTCCACTTCAGCTCTCTGACGTCGCCTCCATTCATGAAAGAGACAGCGAGACACTTCCTCTCTGTTCTCTGCAGGGAAACGTCTGCAGGACTGTCTGCAGTCCAGAGCTGCAGAGACTGACTCCAGGTGTTTAAACTGACCGATGCAGGTGAACTCAGCGTGACTCCTCGTCTGTTCGTGTCCAGAACGAACCTCGTAAATCAGACTGAATTCTCGTTTCTTTTCATTATTCAGTCCGAAAATGTGTTTCGTTATTTTGCCATAATCAGTCAGTGAGCGACGCACTCGTCCCGTCCACGTTGGTTTCAGTCGACGCGGACGTTTTTCCGCTATAATAAAAGAAATATGTCAATTTTAGAATTGTTATTTCTGTACGACCTCTAACAACAACATTTTTGTGGTAATTTTTCTGCCAGTTTTGTGTCTCGGGAAGTTAATGTGTCCAGCCTACAAAGCTCTGATCGGCTCGGTTGTATTTTTAAACAGCCGTTGAATAAAACAACAGCAGACTTATTTTAAAGTTACTGAGAAAATGTGAGATGTCAGCGGTGACGGAAAGGTCTGGAACGAGGAACGTGTTAAAAAACAAAAGCTTGTTAATTGCAGAGAGTTCAGTCGGCTGTGAACCTGCTGTTTGGCCCGAATGACCACATTTTCAGCCAATCAGAGAACCAGATCCTGCTGCGTGTTCCCAATAATCTAAAGCTGTAATTTCACATGACTGCTCTACCATTTACGATAATTGTTTAGCCGAGGTGGTAAAAAACCCGAAGCATTGTAAGTTTCGACCTTCCCGTGTGTCGAGTTACTTCACTTGTTTTCTGATCTTCTGGACGATGTTTTTGTTTTTATTGGACCGCAGGACGACCTAGTGGCCACTCGTGGAAGCTGCCAGGGATCCAAATAAAGAATAAAGTAGGTGACGGACGACACCCGTTAAAAAAGACCCTGGAGGACTGTACTGAGCGACTGAGGTTACATTGACTCGCCCTCCAAAGACTGAAACTCGGCCCTCGTAACACCGTTAGTATCATCCTCACCGGCCCTTCAGACTGCCGTTAACGCAGGAGGAGACGGAGGCTTTCAAGTCATCAGATCTGGAGTGAAATCGGGAAATAAATGTGTTTTTGTGCAGAAAGTCTCTGCGCGTGATGAGTGTGTGTAACAGTTATGACACATCACAAGGTTTTGGGGTAGCTTGAAAAAAAGATCTCTGCCATCTTGGCTTCCTTAATGGAAACAAATCCAGAACAACTCTGTGCTGTTTGGTTTCCTCTCTGTTACTGTAAACTGTTCTCCTCAGTATCCTGACTGGACTGGAGTTCTTCATCATGGCCAAAAAACACCACAATCACGCCAGGATGTGCGGTCACTGGAGGGTTAGAGGATGCGGTTAGGACAGGGTGGTGGCGAGGGTGGTGGCGAGGGTGCCAACCTCACCACAGAGGAGGAATTAGCTGCGATGCAGAGATATGAAGCCATTGTTTTCTCCTGGACTTGATGCCAACGGCTCTGAGCACTGAGAAGCAGAGGTGTGGTCAGCCAGACCAGACCAGACCAGACCAGAGCTTCAGAGGGAGGAGGAGAGGCAGGAACTGGGCCAGGCCAGGGGGGAAATACCAGGAGAGGTATGTCAGACAACAGAGGAGGTCCAATGAGAAGAGAGCCCTGTGAGTCCACGACACACTACTGCTCAGCGTGATAAAAACCCAAAGAGACGAGAGGACTGTGAACGCCACACAGGCCACACCCCCTGGATGACTCAGCGTTAGTCCCCTGGTCGGAGAACAGCTGACTCATGGGGGGCATTAAAGACGGAGGGACATTTCTAAATTATGACCAATGCATTATTATGATGTGAAATAATAAATTACAAATTGCATTTTCGAAGGGGGGGGGGGGCGCAAAAATCCCGATAAACAAAATGTAAACGACGACAAAAACATCTGGGGGAACCACAAACAACCTGGACATTGTGACGACACATTTTAGGGGGCAGTGTTTTGGAATTATGACAAAATTAACACATTTTGCGTTACTTATGATAAATAAATTATGAAAAATTAATTTGGGGGTTCTGTAACACATTTTTGCGAAGATTTTGTAATTTAGAACATTTGAAAATAATGGTAAATAAACTTTGAAGTCACTATAACAATTATTTTGAATTATAACACGGAACAAATGTGGAGGACAGTTTAAAGTTTGTGATGGCTGATGTGATACAGAAACATACAGACCAGACTAACTGCACCTCTGTACTGATCAGAGAACAGCTGACTCTGACACCACCTTCCCTCCTTCAAACCTGCACTGACGTGTGCGCACTCACATTTCCATACATGGAGAGCTGCTCCGCCACAAGCTCCACGCTGTGGTCATTTTCAAAGAATGAGGAGGGAGAAGAAATGTTAAACGGGTCTGAATAAAGCTCAGCGTGCCCAACTAATTTAACTAATTCGACCCTTTTTGTATGCAGCCAACTAAATCCGCACATTTTGCAGCCCACGCGGTGAGTAACACCCTTGTCCTCACATCCACCTCGTTCACATCGGAGCATGAGATGCAGCTTTATGTCCTGTTGCCTTTTTAGGCTGCAGCGTGGATGCAGCTGTAACTTCAGAAGGAGGAACAGTAAAACATGCTAAGAACATAAATGTCAGGGAGCCGGACTGGGCTCCGGCTCGGGTGGCAGCGATGCGCGGAGCGGCTGCAGGTTGTAAATCTGTAAACAGGAAGCTGCCACAGCAAGGCGCTGAGACCGACACATGAAAACACCGCAGGGTGGGAAAGTTTAGTGCTTGGAGAACCTGGTTATTTATTGCTGGATCATTGCAGTGGACTTTCATTTCAACAGAAGAAACCGTTTTTTAGCTACTGGGCAGAATCCATCTGCCGATTCTTTTCTCCGTCGATCGATCGATCGGTTTGGAAAACTGGTGAAAACGGTGAGAAACGCCGTCACGACGACCCAGAGCCCAAAGCGACGCCTTCAGCGTGTCGTCGTGTCCGACCGACAGTCCGAAGCTCGACGTTATTAACAAACATCACAGTTATTACAGACGTTCAGAGGAAAAGCAGCAGATCTGCACATCTGAGGAGCTGCAGCCAGGAAGGGATTTACAGGAGAAACGACTCCAAACATCAAAACAGTTTAGTTTTACACAACAAGAGGAAGTCGTACATGTTTGTAACACCTCAAAGACGCCGTCACATGAGGAACGTTTTTGTGAATGAACTGACTATATTATTATTTATTATAGTGCATCTGTTGGGGACTATTTCCAGCGGCGGATGAATCCACGTGTGGTGCTGTAGTGAGGGTTTGGGGCAGCAGGACGGTGTGTGTGTGTGTGTGAGTCAGAATAAACTACAGTGTGTGTGTTCGTGGTGATGAAGGAACATGTCGCCCAGTGCAGCAGAGCGGCTCGCTGATGTGTTTTAATAGTTTTTACGGCTCAGAGGACGAAGATCCATCAGCTGCGATTCACACGCGACACTCGTTAGCAGATCCGTTCACTGCTGGTTTGAGCCTGAACGTGAAGATTTGATGACAAGAAGAACAATATAGAAAATCTTACAGACTTTAAATAACATTTACTGGGAGCCGTCAGTGCGGCTCTTCTGTCTGACACTGCATTCGATTTAAGTTTCAAATAAAATAAAGCCAAAGAAGAAATAAATCAAAAGCCATATTTAGTTTGATTCAGTACTGTTGCGACTCCCACACGGCTCCAGCCAAAACAACGAGACTGTAAAAACTGTAAAAACACACCACGATGCTCTGCTGCTGCTGTTATCAGTTAACACGTTATCAGTGGACGAGGAGGGCGTGGCTGCACAGTTTTAGCTGCTCAGTAGCTCTCAGCCACAAGATTTATGTCCGTGATACTTTTACAGCAGGGAGGAACTCACAGGGCTGCTTTATATTCGGCTCCGACCGACGTGACATTTGAGTTTTATGGCATACAGTATGTTGTGAGGTCCGTGTGGCAAAAAAGACGGTGTTTCTGACGGATCTGCCGCCATCACTGTGATAATATTTCACTCATAGGGTGAATTTAACCCATTAATGACTAACGACTATATAAGGAAAAGCCCCAAAGACATGTGCATCCCCAAAGTGAATTCACTTAAGCTTTGGCTTCCACGTAACAGAACGTGAAGCTCTGTGATTGGCTGTTTATTGGTGAAATGCACCTTGGGAGTCGTAGTCTCTCCTTCAGTTTTTATGTCCTCAGGCTTCTTGTAGCTTTGAGTTTTCATTAAAGAACCAGATGTTTTCTAACACAGCTGTGAGTTTCTCGTCCATCACAAGCTGCCAGACACTTAACATTGTCTCCTCACGCTGCGCCACTCTATTAGCGCTGCATGGCTAGCATAGCTAGTCGGTAGCCGGCACGTTACCTAAGTGGTAATGTACAGGGAGCGAAATTAACCCGCAATAATGACGGGCTCGCTGCACATTATCCCGCTTATTACACAGATACTGAGTAAAGAAGCCATTTGACGCCAAATACTGATTTTAAAAAGGTTTTAACATTTTTGCCGCAGGACTTCTTTCTGCGGATTGATGTGATTGGACTCCAGAGTCTGTGATCAGAACTGCGTCCACAGCAACGGTCCGTCATTCAGAAATAACCTGAGTGACCAATCAGAATCGAGTATTCAACAAGGCCGTGTAATAAAGCAACACAGCTACAGTGTTAAACGTGCCACCGATGTGATCATCAACGCTACCGGCGGCCATTTTGTCAAACAGCCAAAGTTTTGTGTCCGTGGAACAGCAGTGATTTAACGTTACCACAGCGGAGGCCAGTCCGGATCTGCGTAAACCAGTGACACGCAGCCTTTAGGTGATGTATCGCAGCAGAACAGCAGCGGACACTTTTTAAATCTTGGACTTATAGTACGGTCCAATTTTCCTGGACACTCCTGACTTCTGTGTTAAGGAACATCGAGGAAACCATTAAAAAACAACATTAAAATGTGACTTTTCAGCGGCAGAAATACTCGTGGGACCAGCTCCCTGTTCAGCCTGAATCCGCAGGATGAAATAACACGGACTTCCAGGTTGTCAAACGTCACACAAAGCCGTGTGAAGGCGTCACGCCCACCTCCACCTCTCCATTTCAGACATGCGACACCGTGAACATACACAGGTGTAAATATAGGATTCATGTTTGGCACCAAATATAGACGGTCAGTCCGTCGCATGTTACAGCAGCGGTGGGCACATTCTTCAGGCTTTTTAAAGGCGGAAAAAGGTCAGAAAGATCCAACAATCGAGGGTCAACGTGGCGTACGACCTCTGGAGACTAACTGCGGCTGATTTGCATGTCGGGTCATAACCACAGTAACATCGGCAGACATTCAAATGCTTCAGGAGGGCGAGCACGGTGCGCTGGAGGCGGTTTCTCTCCACGCTCCTCAAAACAGCTCGACATTTTCATAAAAGGCCGTCACCGTGTGCACAAGCAAATCCAGCTGAAGTACGAGGAAAAGATGGCGACTGTATTTGGACGTCAGGCAGCCAAACATTAAACACAGTGAGGCATACGTTTGTGATGAAAGAGTAGAGATAAACTTCAAACTGCGGATGCAAATTTCAAGGAACTTCCTTAATTGATAACCAACACAGCTTCTTACGTGGCCAATAATTACTGCCAAATCTATATAGGCGTTTCAGCAATACATTAAATAAACATAATTTAAATTATAATTGACAGAAAATAATATTATTTATAATAATAACATTGCATGATCGTACCACACTACCGTGTCCCAGCTTTATTTCCCACAATTTTTCTTGCATTTTATAGCGCAAATGATTAGTCGATCAATCAAGAAAATAACGGGCAGATTAATCAACAAATAAATAAAAAATAAAAAATTGTTGTTGCCCTTAAAAAGCAAAATAAAATAAATACTGCCTTCGCTTAAAATTGTGGTGCTCTGACTTTCGTAACGATTAACGTTAAGCGATTATTAAAATAGCTGTTGATTCATTTTCTGAAATCGATTAATCATTTAATCATTTCAGTCTACTGGTTTTATTTAAGATAATAGTCATAACTCAGTTACACGATGGAGGTTTGCTGTATCAAACGTTGGTCCAGCTGCTGAAAACATCTGCTTACGGGGAACAGACGGACGCACAGATACTGTCGACTTGACCTGCTCTGTTAGCGTTAGCGGTGCTCTGCACTGTCGGGCTGGTAGTTTAGCATTAGCATTAGCATTAGCGGCTGCAAGACAACAACAGAGTTAAAAAGGAGTTAGCTAACTCTCAGGACTGCTACAGCTAGCATAGCATAGCACATTATGACAGAGGCACCACCCAGTTACACAACACCGCACTACAACAAAACCACGGTGCAGTTTCTGTGTCTTCCTCATCTTAATATTTTTGATTAAATTATCAACAGCGATCAATTAATCATTGACATCCCCACTCATAAAGGCCCGTCACCGCGTGCACAAGCAAATCAACAACCAGTAGGAAGATATGCACACACATATACGGGTGTGAACTCAAGCGAGTCCAAAATTAGTGACGAAACAACGAAGAAGCTGCAGCTGGAGGCCCAAACCGTCCAATCAGGGACGCCTAATAAAAGGTGCTGGTCGGACGTCAAGCAGCTGTAATGATCGATCGGACTGGATCGGCAGCGGCCACCGGCCCCCTTTGACCCCCCACAAGTTCAGTCTGCGATCAATATCCATTCATGCAACAACCTACTGAAGCTTAATATTAATAAAGCCGAGGCCGGTACTGAGCGTTTACACAACAAAAACATTTTGTACATTTGTGGCTAGTTTCCGTTTTTAAGCAAGAACAGTATGTTTTTTGGAAATTATCCCCTTAAAATGTGGTAATCAAAGAGTGTGATGGAGGCTGTTTTGATGATCAATTCATTTGTTAGTCATTGATCAAGAAACCAGACTGAGAGTCTGCAGCTCTGGGAACGCTAACATCAGCATGCTAACAGTGGCAACGCTAACATGCTAACGCTTAGCAGGTATAATGTTCACCATCTTAGTGTAGCCTGCTAGCATTAGCTAGTCAGCAGTGAACACAGAGCGCAGCTGAGGCTGATGGGAGCGCCATCAGCTCTGCAGGTCAGAAACCAAAGTGTCGGAGACGTTAGCATGTCGACCTGATGGTGGCGCTAGATGGAAAGTCAGAGGATCAGCAGAGTTATTACAGTTCATCCTGAGGGGAGCATGAACGATGAAGCACGTCTCATCCAACAGCTGCTGATGCTTCAGTCTCTGCTGCTGAAAAAACCCCACAAATTATTCTCTGGTGTCAGTTTCGCCTCCGATTTGCTGCTTTTCTGTTTTATATCACAGTGAACTGACATTTTGGGACGAAACAAGACGTCACTCTGGCCTCTTGGCTTCACCAGTTTGTGACATTTGATCGAATACGTAATTAATTGCCAAAATAAATCGACATAATAATCTCTGAAAGTGATCTTCAGCAGCTCCTGACTGTTTAATGACTGAATCAAAGTAAACACTTTTTAAATTACCCCGCCACTTCAAACGTAGCTATTTATTATTTCATTTTTAGCATTTTTATCAAGATGAATATGAAATGTAAAATGAATAAACTCATTAAGCGCTCCCTTGATGACGATCATATCTTGGGCTGCAAATAATGGCTATTTTCTTTATCGATTAATCAGTTTTAAGCAATTCTCTGTCTGAACAAATGTCAGAAAATAGTTTCCCAGGTTTTTTAAATGCAAAGCAGCAATAAAGAAAGATGGCGCCACAGATTGTTTAGTTAATCGACTACTTGATCAGCAGTTTCAGTGATGTGTGGCATCAAACCTCTGGGCTCATCTTTCTGTTGTCTTTCATGTGTGAAAAGACTAATTAAAAAATACAGAATTCCTCTTAAATGTCACTGCAAATTAAACATATTTAAAAACTGGTGACAAGATAAAGATCCAAAACAAGGAATTTAAAGTCAACCTCCCAAATATATTTATATATATATATATATATATATATATATATATATATATATATATATATATATATATATATATATATATATATATATATATATATATATATATATATATATATATATATATATATATATATATATATATATATATATATATATATATATATATATATATATATATATATATATATATATATATATATATATATATATATATATATATATATATATATATATATATATATATATATATATATATATATATATATATATATATATATATATATATATATATATATATATATATATATATATATATATATATATATATATATATTATATTATATATATAATATATAATATATATATATATATATATATATATATATATATACTGTGTATTTGTTTTATTTTATCTTATTCTGAGCATCTTTGGCACAAAAATGTCTTTCTGGGTGAATTAAGTTATTTCTTATTTTGGCTTTTGTTGACTAAAAAAAAAATAGATTTATAATAAATAGTTGGTTTTTCAGGGAAAATAAACAATGTAAGTTTCTGCTCACTTGAAACCGGCATCCATGTCATTATTAGATATTTTATACACCAATAAATTGATCGAAAACAGAATCGATCGACCTTACCTGGAGCTGTGAGTCCTGGATCTTCTCAGCGGCTCCGATGTCCTCCACAGCCGGAGCTGGAGGCTCTGGCGCCGGGGAGGCTGCGGGCGCGGGGCGGAGCTGTTCTCCCAGAGCTCTGGACGGAGGGGTGTCGTCTCCGTAGCCGACTTTGGGCTTCTTGTTCCCGGCTGAGGAGGAGGAGGAGGAGGCGGCGTCGGGCTTCTTGCTCAGGAGCGATGAAGCGAAATAAATGGCGATGACGGTGAAGAGAACCGCCGGGATGATGATGGTCGGGTCCAGATCCATGATGGAGGTTTTGTGAATGAAAAAAGTTTAAAAAGTTAAAAGTGTGTTTTCAGGTGTGTGACTGCAGCCTGATCAACACACACACTGAGCTGCCTCCCTCCTCCCAACACAATCTAACCCAGCTGACCACACAAAGGTACACGCGGTGAGGGGCGACCACACTTCCGGGTGCGCTTCAAAATAAAAGCCCTTACAGGATATAAATGTGCTGCCAGTTTAGATGTCAGAATAAAATGTGTGGGGTTTTTTTGAGCGATGCCAGAATATTAAAAAAATAATAATCTACGGACACAAATGTTTTGTCAAGCTGATCATTGGTGGAAAGTAACTACATTTACTCAAGTACTGCACTTCAGTACAAGTCTGAGGTACTTGTACTTTACTTGAGTTTTATCTTTTCATGCTACTTTCTGCTTCCACTCCGCTTCAGAGGGAAATACTGGACTTTTTTTTTTTTACTTCACTGCATTTATCTGACAGCTTTAGTTACTTTACACAGTAAGATTTTTTACAGATTAAACACATGAAGAGTTTATAAAATAAGTTTTATTATAAATTAAACTCCAACAGTTTATACAAGTTCAGCTGAATCGATCAATCGATCAGTCGACTGACAGAAAATCAACGTTTGGAGTCGTTTCTCCTGTAAATCACTTCCTGGCTGCAGCTCCTCAGATGTGCAGATCTGCTGCTTTTCCTCTGAACGACTGTAATAACTGTGATGTTTGTTAATAACGTCGAGCTTCGGACTGTCGGTCGGACACGACGACATCAACAACAAACCGAACGATCGATCGATCGATGGAGAAAAGAATCAGCATCGTCTTCAGACTACAAGAAGGAAGAAAAATGGACTTTATCCTACCGCCAAGACTCAAAATGGCGACAGCTGCAAATAAACCCGTCAACAGGACTGAACGATGGAAAGATGAAGACGTTTAACGTTTTAGATTAAAAGTATTGATCTTTATAATTGTTTTCCTTGAACTGACTTTTTGGAAACAAACACATTTCATGTTTCAAATAAAAAAAACAAACATTATGACTTAAGTTAAAACAACTTAGCTGCAGCTCTAATACTGAGACGTTAAGCGAAGAAAAATTCACTCGTGATTATTTTCATTATATTGATCTGCCAACTGTTCTCAGTTGATCGATTTGTCTATAAAATGCCAGACAGCAGTGAAAAACTGCTATAATTATTACGTGTTCAAACGTCTCGATATAGAAAAGACATCCCGTTTGAGCTGGAACCACAGAATATTTCGCATTTGTGCTTCAAAGAAATGACAATTTATCAATAATCAAAAGTTTTAATTCTGGGATAACTATTAGTATTTTAATCATTCCCTGTTTCTGACTTCCACAGTGTTACAGTAAATATTTCTAATAAACCAAACACTTTTATATATAAAACAGGTAGAGCAGCAACAATTAGGCGATTAATCGATCGATTTTGATAATAATATAATAATAATAATAATAATTCTCTGGTTTCAGCTTCGCTCACGTGAGGATTTGCTGCTTTTCTTTGTCAAACATCACAACGAACTGAATATCTTTGGACGTCGGGTTGAACTAAACGATGAATCCCAATACTAAACCGGCAGATTGATCGATAATGAAATCGATGGTTAGTTTCAGCCCTAAAAACAGGTCACAGGTGTTTGTGACAGCCTCGTTACAGTAAATTCAACATCGCTCTGGTTTAAATTAAAAAAAAGGCTGAAATGAAAGCGTAAGGATTGATTAGACAAACATGCTTTGAGTCATAGAAAAGATTTTATTGACGAACAAAATGAAAATCGATCACATCGGGATCTGAGTGCGAAGAGGCTCCTCAGATTCACTTCATCAACATTTAACATCAACATCCACCCTAAAGCTCGTCCCAGATCAGTCCGCGCGACGTGGGGAGGCACCGTGTGACCGACACAGCGCCTTTCGGTTAGTTTAACGACAGCTAAAAACACAGAAACAGTCAGTCGCACCGACAGCAAACGTCACTTCTTTATAGGCACTTCAGTCTAAAGCCACAGATTCGCACGAACTGCACGGATATTCAGCGATTTAAGGAGCCTGGAGTTCTTCGAAAAGCCGCACAAAGCTTCGACGCCAGCGCTGACCCGAGGAGCGGATCGACCGAAAATCAATCGGCAGCCATTTTGATAACGATTCATTATTTAAGTGCGTTCGTTAAGCAGAAATGCCACATTGTGGGGATTTTCTGTTGTAAACTGAATATTTCGGTCGGACACGAGGCCTCTGAAGAGGGAAAGAGATGGCCGTTTGTTTTCTGACGTTATAAAGAACGATTAATCAAAGGAATCTGGGAATATTTTCTGGATTGACGGTTTGTAACGGTGGTTCCCAAGTCCACACCAACCCGTCATATTTCAAATATGTTTTACTGAATTGATTTTGAACTGGATTTTTGAATTACGTAAAAATATTGTTGCAATATGTTTTTATTCAAACAAAACATAGGAATTCTCCGTGTTTAGGCTGCGTCTCCTTGCTTTCTGTTTTTCAGTAGCTTCGGTTAAGTTTATGTGACAGAAGCCATATATCAGCACTTTTAGCTATTATTATTATCATCTATCTATCTATCTGCTAGTTTTCATGATCTCTCACTCTCAGCAGGTGGTGTTCAGGTGTTGCTGCTGTCTCAGGCTGGTGGTTTGATTATTTTATAATTGGATAATTCACCAAATGTATTATCCGAGCCACTCCACAACCTTTCTTTCCTGCGATAAAAGCACCGGTACTTCTGGTAGTTTAGTTGGAAGTCAACGGTCTTTAAAATGTCAGCAACTGTAAAAGAAACGTCCATCACGAGTCCCCAGAGGCCAAGATGGCGTCTTCAGACGTCTAGTTTTGTTCGACCGACAAAAACACTAAAATATTCAGTTTATTATCACGGAAAATGAAGAAAACCAAAATATAAAAAACCAGAAATATACATTTAAAAAGCTGGAGACAGATTTATTTGCTTTAAAAATGACTCAACCGATTAATCGTGAATAAAACCGCTGCCGATTAACTTTCAAGTTGGTCGACCGATCGACTAACGTTTCAGCTCTGATCGGCAGATTAATCAATGATAAAAATATTAATCAGCTGCAGTCTCCGACAACCAACTGAAAGCTCAGCTGTTACTCAGCAAGATGCAGAACCTGAATAAATGCTAATAAACTCTGCAACACGCCAGCTCTTCATCACGTCTCCTCATCCACGGGAGCTAAAACTGCAGCAGTGCATTCTGGTAGATGTAGTGCCCTCTGCTGTCTTTTACTTTGACTGCCAGGAAAATCAATATGACTCAACATTTGGAAGCCTACTGCACCTCTGGACAGTCTGCAGCATGAGGCACGAAACAGGCACAACACCAACAGAAACGGTGGCGACTTTGCTGCTGAAACTCCACCTCCACCTCCACCTGAGAACACAAACTCCACTGAAGCAGTTTTTTCCTCCCGAAGGCCGAGCTGCTGCTTTAACACAACAGTCTCCTGTATTTGATGCAATCTAAAACACACCTACCTATCCGCCACACTGAAATGTGTGTGTTGCCTTTAACTGTTTAATTTCATAAGGGCCAGCTAACTAAAGTGACGCCTTAAATTCAAGCGTGAAGTCAAATCACCAAAGCAGGTAGAGGAGACGACACGACTCCCAACGATTGGAGTTTTCTGCAGACGTAACATTTGGCGCAGACTCCTAAAGAAGACCAGGGCCTCTGGCTTCACAGCAGTAGGCGCAAAACAGGCGGTAACGAGACAGCACAGAGAAAATAGTAAGAAGCTCAGAGAGCTGTTGTGACTGATTAGCGCTAGCATGTTCGCGTTAGCTCGCAAGCTACAGTAGTTCACCGGCTCGCCCTGTGAGGAGTCACCACGCTGCAGAACGCTATTAACCACTTATTTATTTCTTTCCACCTGTGAAACTCGAGGCCCAGGTGTTTGGTTTTCTATTGTGTAAGCGTACAGAAATGTGGCTGTTAGTGCTGGTAATCCTGTCCAGATCTGACAACACAAGCGCCTGCACTGCTGTAGCGACCTACGCGAAACGAGACGCCCAAACCGTTTGTTTTCAACTCTTCTGGTGGCCGAATGTGTCACGAGCCTCAAAAATTGTTTCTCAGCAAGCTCGCATCAGAAAGCAGCTCAGAGACCCCCGTCTCCATGTCCTCACACTACAGAAGCTACAGAGACAAACAGATATTGATTGGTGTTGAAAAGCACAGTGGTGGCGGGTCTCCAGCAGGCCCACGCCCCCCGTGGATCCTCCTCCTCAACCTACAACTCGCTTCATTCGGGGATTCAAACATTTAGGCAAACTAGACTAGAAGCAGTTGTTTCAGTGTTGGCGGGTGAAGGAGCCACCGCTGGGAGGCGGGTGGAGGCTGGAGGTCACCGTGACGAGCTCCTCTCCTTGCTGACGCAGTCGTCCTGGCTGCTGGTGTCTCCGTTGGCCGTCGTCCCGCAGGTCCGTCTCTTCTTCCTGCGGTGAGACGTGGCGTCGCCCTCGGAGCCCGACTCCGCCTGCAGGGGGACGAAGCGCACAGACGCACCGTTACAACGCGTTACATGTGTGTGTTACGTTACAGGGGTGGAGACGCCCGTCACATGTTCGCACCTGCTGGCAGCTCTAACGTCAGACTGACAGGTGTGATCCTTTATATAAGCGGGGATTGTAACAGTGTGTTCAGACTGAACCATCAGCAGAACTTTGTGTCCCGCTCGCAGCAGGAAGACACCACGTCTTACCTCAACGTCGAACCCTTCAATTAGCTCCGGCCCAACTTCTCAATGACTGAAGGAAGGAAGGAAGGATTTCCTCACAGGTTGAGAATATCTGGTTCTGTTTCCTGTCACTCTCTATGTCAATTGATTGGCCCACCGATCAGAATTGGTTGATATTCGTTCTCAGAAGTTTGGTCTCTGTAACGTCCGATCAGAAGAGCAAATCAGATGACGCGATGCCTTCCAGGTATGTTAACTGGTATTATGTCAGAAGACGCGGACACGGTGGATATTTTACGAGCACAGACCGGGTAAAGCAACAGTGAACACACCTGGTTTCGATCGTTTCGAACGAGCCTGCTGTGAAAACGGACTCGCGGCTGAAAAAATCCTTTTTTGGGGCTGACAAAGAAGTGAAGGGAAACGCAAGGTGAGCAGATTAGTTTGTGAGTAAACACTAAAATAAGGTGGAGGATTAAATAGAATTTAAATGGTGAAATAAGAAATAAGCTACTAGAAACAGAAACACGCGCCCTCGACGGTTACATTCGGCGACTCGTGAAGCTCTGAGCTGCAGTAAGCGAGCGAAGGCCGCTGTGAGGGGAGTCTTTAAGAGAGACAGCGGGATATGTTGCACATGCCAATAATCAATTAAACAGTCGTCAATTCATGATACTTTCTCATCTCTTAATTTTAATACTTAATATACAATGTTGGGGTGCACGGTGGCAGAGCGGCTACAGCTCCTGCCTCCCAATAAGGAGATCGTGGGTTCGTGGGTTCGATTCCCGGACCGGACCAACATCACACAATCTCTCTGGGTGGAGTCTGCATGTCCTCCCCGTGTTACCGTGGGTTCTCTCCGGGTTCTCCGGCTTCCTCCCACCGTCCAAAGACATGCATGTGTAGGTTAATTGATAACTCTAAATTGCCCGTATTGAATGAATGTGTGAGTGAATGGTTGTCTGTGTCTGTGTTCGCCCTGCGACGAGTTGGCCACTGTCCAGGGTGTGCCCTGCCTAAGGCCCGAAGTCACTGGGATAGGCTCCAGTCACCCGCGACCCCTAACGGGGACCAAGCGGTAGAAAATGGATGGATGGATGGATATACAATGTTGTTAAGAATAGCTAAATAATGCTACACAGTAAATAGAATGCAGACCTTGTGATCGGATTTTGTCAGGATTTTACTGATCCCGTATCGGTACTGATACTCATCAGCACTCCTATTGATCCTCTTTGATCACGACACCTTCTTAATTATTGTTCACCGGGAGAAAGAGAGCATTAGTGTGTGAGATCCGACTGGTCTCGCTTACACGTGGTCGGTACAGAAATAAAACCAATGCTCCTCCTCCCGACGAAGGCTCACGTGTTGAGAGTAGTGACCAGGAAGTACTCCGATCCAGGCCCCCCGAAGCTCGGTATTATTAGTATCAATGACATGGATACCCCAGTGTGCCCTGTGTTTGTTTTAACACGTACATCAGAGTCGGACGAGCTGGAGGACGATGATGACGAAGAGTCACTGGAGCTGTCGGATGCGATGCCCGTCGACTCCTGCAGGTCCACTTTGTCTGCCAGCGCCGCCAGGTCCGGCCTCTCCTGCTTCAAAATACTGAAACAACCAGGAGGACGAAAGCTGGTCAGGGTTTACTCGGACCGTCAAACTTAGTCAACTTTAACTGACTAAAAGCTATCGATCACTTCTCTCCGATTACATCGCGTCTTCTGACGACTCAGAAAGACACCAGATGAGATACGCAGATACAGATCGCAGGTTAATGACTAAATGACTTGCAGCATCACAACATGAAACATTCCCGGATATTATTACATTATCAGTAAGTAAAACATTAAAGAATGAGTGTCTCTAGCTTCAGTTTGTTTTGCATTTCATTCCAGCAGTAAACTGTTTTAGTTTTTCCCCTGCTGGACATTTCTGACTGACTTTTGGAAACCAGTAAATGCAGAATATTCGCAAAGTTTTTAAAAATGATGAAGTGGCACTCCAAAAACACACTCACACAAACAATCTCAATATCTATCACCTTATTGCCTTATTGTTTTTACGCTTTTATTTCTTATATAACAAGGGAATCAGATGTAACAGGCTCGTCCCATTACGTACACAACCTCCAGTTTTTAAAGAAACATCTTTCGTATTTTCAATAATGGCCCAGTGCAATACTGACTCTCTTCTCGCTGTTACTGTTGGCTAAACACGAGAACTTTGCCTCAATAAAATACAGTCTAAAACTGGAGAGATGATGACTTAAATCAGGAACTAACAGATTGAAGAATAAGTCGACTGGATTATGAATCTGACTGGAGATTTGATGAAAACCGTCAGACAGTTTTCACACATTTCAGTCTGCATGTTAAACAGGATTGCGGAGGTCGAACGCAATAAGAAATAAAATGGTTTACTGAGGCCATAGCATTGAGATTTGTTGTGTTTTTGAAGTGTCCCAGTTAACAAGTTGCTGTACACTTTAGCAGGACACTCTTGTCCTGCATTGGACAATTTAATGACTAAAACGTGACTAAAAAAAACCAAATCCATTTCCCGAAGAACGCTGCTAACAAATCTGTAGATTAGCAGTTAAAGAAAGAGGGCGTGAGGCGGTTTAGGGAAGCATCTTGTGCTTCGACTTGTCATTACATAATGAAAGAACAGACCTCTAATCACTGTGATTAATTCAGTTTATATCAGCTGAGATTGTTCCTGCATTTGAGGGGCTTGCAGATATCCTGAGTCTAATCTTTGTTGCGTTTCTGGCGTGGCGGCGTTGAGTCCTTACCGATACCACTTCCTGGAGAGTTTGGGTCGTCCTCGGACGGTCTTGTGCCACACGATGGGGAAGTTGGTCGTGCTGGCAAAGTTCTGAGTGACGGCGATTGTCGTGTCCAGGTTGAGGACAACGTGCCACCACCCGCCTGCGGACACACAGCTGGTTACCATTAACACCAGAAAGAACATCAGAACAAACGTCAAAGCTCGCTGCTGCTTTGCTTTTGTCGTCTACCACTGCAGCTGCTCCGTCCTGATTGAAATCACCATTTTTAGACTGTAATTTGACACAGTTGTCAGACTTCTTGGTTTTGGTTTATTGACAAAATGCTGATATATTTAGAAAACACAACATATGTAAGACTTTGTCAGGGATACAACTATAAAGTCCTGGTGCAGGGTTTCAATGTCTGACGTTAAGATATAGTACAACGTCTGTGAAACAAGAAAATATAAGTAACAAGGTAGATTATACAAACATTACGATCAAATGTTAAGTGTTTGAGTATTTGCACGACCTTTATTTAAAAACTGGAGGTTGTGTGTATATAGCGGGAGCAGATCCAGATGAAAATAAAGTTTAGTTTTGTCTCTGATAAAAAGAAAGGAGAAAGCTAAAAGTGTAAATGGACTGTACCTGTACAGCGCCTCTCTAGCCTTCCGACCACTCGAAGCGCTTCACACACTACATATCGCATTCACACACATTCACACACTGATGGCACGCTCGACCACTAAGCCACGGCCGCCCGAAGCTGTTGACAGAAAGCTGAAAAGCACTTGTTTCTTCAGCACTCATTGCGGAACAAATCTGGTGAAAACTATCCGCACCTCTGTGTTTTTTAGTCTGGAGCCCATTTGTTTACATTTAGGCTACTGGCAGCTCCTGTTTACTGATTAAAATAAAATAAAAAAAGAAGAAGTCTGAATCTGATTATTATAAAACTGAGTCCGAAATTAATTAACACCCGCCAAGCGCCAAATGCGGTTAGATTTTCCGTTTGGCGAGTAAATCCCGGAGGGCTATCCGCCACACTGGCGGGTAAATGTTTGCACCAAAATAGTCGTGTGATCACAAACTACGCTGAGAGTCTCTACGGCGTGCTATAGGTGTCATTTACGGGCGCGCTGCTTCTATCTGCTGTCTGGGTTTGACACACACACACACACACACACACACACACACACACACACACACACACACTACCGTACGAGCGTCTAAACGGTGCCGTGAAACTGAGAGTATCAAGCGCTCCTAGTTCTGCCGCACTCTTGACCGTACGGGACATCAGATACTCCGCTAAACTACCACTCGTATCACGCCAAAGCGTGTAATAAACACGCCGGCGCTCCGTGGCGGCGTCACGTTTTCAACACGTTCTCATCCCGCCGTGAAATTAGCAATAATAAAAATAAACGTCCGGTTAGACTTTCAAAATAAAGCTTCAGGTGACGGTCGCAGTTTGGTCAGATTTTGGAAAAGATCACGGTTTGGGTTGAAATAACTAAAACAATCAACACTGATTATTGGTTTCACCCGGGAACCGAACCCCGGGCTCCCGTGTTTGACTTTTACGTTCGATCCCGAAGTACGTTTAATAGCAAACACCTCGGGAGAACTTTCAGATCAAGACGTCTTGAGTTGCGTTCAGGCTTGAACTGATTAACCTTCGATCAATATATGAAAACAATTTAGCTTCAAATTTTGTATTCAACATAACACCTTATTATCTCAACGAAACGTACTGAAACAAACGTATATGTGACACAAAGATCTACCAGTCCAGTCGGCCGGTGAGTCAAAAAGTTAATTTCGGATACTGGTGTAAGACGAGGCCTGACGTCATGAGGAGCGTCTTGTTTATATATGACTTCTAAACAGATTTATGGACATTGAAGAGCGTTGCTGGTTACAGCGGCGTGCGTTTGACTCAGAGAAGAAGAAGAGTCATTAAAAAAAAAAAAAGGAAAAATATTACTACAAATACTTGGACGCTGTCCGTATATTGCCAACGTATTCAATTTAAAACTGTGTGGGTCAAATTGTATTATAAACAAAGCAAGACGGTAATAAACAGCACATCAGACAGTCACACCCTCCCGTGGAGTTCACAGGGTCGTGTTGTGTCTGTGGTTTAATCTGCACAGACAGACAGGTGAGGTCTAAATCCTGGGTTTAATCCGTCCTCATCACCATCAGCTCTGTTAGCATCAGCTCTGTTAGCATTAGCTGGATCTAGGTCACACTGGCTTCCCTCTGTTGATTCACAAAGCCGTCTAAACTGTCAACCCTCCTTTGGGGTCACAGCTGGGCGCCAGTTTGTTTTCTGCTCAGCTGGACTGTGAACCAGAACAAACACCGGCCACGATTTACAGGAAACGTCCATATTTGTACCAAGAGCAGCCACGCCTCCTCCTCTCTTTACTGCCCTCCTCCTCCTCCTCCTCCTCCTCTCTTTCTGCCCTCCTCCTCCTCTCTTTACTGCCCTCCTCCTCCTCCTCCTCTCTTTCTGCCCTCCTCCTCCTCTCTTTCTGCCCTCCTCCTCCTCCTCCTCCTCTCTTTCTGCCCTCCTCCTCCTCCTCCTCTCTTTACTGCCCTCCTCCTCCTCCTCCTCCTCTCTTTACTGCCCTCCTCCTCCTCCTCTCTTTACTGCCCTCCTCCTCCTCCTCTCTTTGCTGCCCTCCTCCTCCTCCTCTCTCTTTACTGCCCTCCTCCTCCTCCTCCTCTCTTTACTGCCCTCCTCCTCCTCCTCTCTTTACTGCCCACCTCCTCCTCCTCTCTTTACTGCCCTCTGCCTCCTCCTCCTCTCTTTACTGCCCTCCTCCTCCTCTCTTTACTGCCCTCCTCCTCCTCTCTTTACTGCCCTCCTCCTCCTCCTCTCTTTACTGCCCTCTGCCTCCTCCTCCTCCTCTCTTTACTGCCCTCCTCCTCCTCCTCTCTTTACTGCCCTCTGCCTCCTCCTCCTCCTCCTCCTCCTCTCTTTACTGCCCTCTGCCTCCTCCTCTCTTTACTGCCCTCCTCCTCCTCCTCTCTTTACTGCCCTCTGCCTCCTCCTCCTCCTCCTCTCTTTACTGCCTTCCTCCTCCTCTCTTTACTGCCCTCTGCCTCCTCCTCCTCCTCCTCCTCTCTTTACTGCCCTCCTCCTCCTCCTCTCTTTACTGCCCTCTGCCTCCTCCTCCTCTCTTTACTGCCCTCTGCCTCCTCCTCCTCCTCCTCTCTTTACTGCCTCCTCCTCCTCCTCCTCCTCTCTTTACTGCCCTCTGCCTCCTCCTCCTCTCTTTTTACTGCCCTCCTCCTCCTCTCTCTTTACTGCCCTCTGCCTCCTCCTCCTCTTTTTACTGCCCTCCTCCTCCTCCTCTCTTTACTGCCCTCCTCCTCCTCCCTCTCTTTACTGCCCTCTGCCTCCTCCTCCTCTCTTTACTGCCCTCTGCCTCCTCCTCCTCTCTTTACTGCCCTCTGCCTCCTCCTCCTCTCTTTACTGCCCTCCTCCTCCTCCTCTCTTTACTGCCCTCCTCCTCCTCCTCTCTTTACTGCCCTCTGCCTCCTCCTCCTCCTCCTCTCTTTACTGCCCTCCTCCTCCTCCTCTCTTTACTGCCCTCCTCCTCCTCCTCCTCTCTTTACTGCCCTCCTCCTCCTCCTCTCTTTACTGCCCTCCTCCTCCTCCTCCTCCTCCTCTCTTTACTGCCCTCCTCCTCCTCCTCCTCTCTTTGCTGCCCTCCTCCTCCTCCTCTCTTTACTGCCCTCCTCCTCCTCCTCCTCTCTCTTACTGCCCTCCTCCTCCTCCTCCTCTCTTTGCTGCCCTCCTCCTCCTCCTCCTCTCTTTGCTGCCCTCCTCCTCCTCCTCCTCTCTTTGCTGCCCTCCTCCTCCTCCTCCTCTCTTTACTGCCCTCCTCCTCCTCCTCCTCCTCCTCTCTTTGCTGCCCTCCTCCTCCTCCTCCTCTCTTTACTGCCCTCCTCCTCCTCCTCCTCTCTTTGCTGCCCTCCTCCTCCTCCTCTCTTTACTGCCCTCCTCCTCCTCCTCTCTTTACTGCCCTCCTCCTCCTCCTCTCTTTACTGCCCTCCTCCTCCTCCTCCTCTCTTTACTGCCCTCCTCCTCCTCCTCCTCTCTTTACTCCCCTCCTCCTCCTCCTCCTCTCTTTACTGCCCTCCTCCTCCTCCTCTCTTTACTCCCCTCCTCCTCCTCCTCCTCTCTTTACTGCCCTCTGCCTCCTCTTCTCTTTACTGCCCTCCTCCTCCTCCTCTCTTTACTCCCCTCCTCCTCCTCCTCTCTTTACTGCCCTCCTCCTCCTCCTCTCTTTACTGCCCTCCTCCTCCTCCTCTCTTTACTCCCCTCCTCCTCCTCCTCCTCCTCTCTTTACTGCCCTCCTCCTCCTCCTCTCTTTTACTGCCCTCCTCCTCCTCCTCTCTTTACTGCCCTCTGCCTCCTCCTCCTCTTTTTACTGCCCTCCTCCTCCTCTCTTTGCTGCCCTCCTCCTCCTCCTCCTCTCTTTTGCTGCCCTCCTCCTCCTCCTCTCCTCTCTTTACTGCCCTCCTCCTCCTCCTCCTCCTCCTCTCTTTGCTGCCCTCCTCCTCCTCCTCCTCTCTCTTTACTGCCCTCCTCCTCCTCCTCCTCTCTTTGCTGCCCTCCTCCTCCTCCTCTCTTTACTGCCCTCCTCCTCCTCCTCTCTTTACTGCCCTCCTCCTCCTCCTCCTCTCTTTTTACTGCCCTCCTCCTCCTCCTCCTCTCTTTACTGCCCTCCTCCTCCTCCTCCTCTCTCTCTTTACTCCCTCCTCCTCCTCCTCCTCCTCTCTTTTACTGCCCTCCTCCTCCTCCTCCTCTCTTTACTCCTCCTCCTCCTCCTCCTCTCTTTACTGCCCTCTGCCTCCTCTTCTCTTTACTGCCCTCCTCCTCCTCCTCTCTCTTTTACTCCCCTCCTCCTCCTCCTCTCTTTACTGCCCTCCTCCTCCTCCTCTCTTTACTGCCCTCCTCCTCCTCCTCTCTTTACTTTACCCTCCTCCTCCTCCTCCTCCTCCTCTCTTTACTGCCCTCCTCCTCCTCCTCTCTTTACTCCCCTCCTCCTCCTCCTCCTCCTCCTCCTCCTCTCTTTACTCCCCTCCCCTGCTGTTTCTTCACTGACCAGGCACAAAGACGGTCTCCCCGGGTCTTTGGAGGATCTCCAGCGGTGTGAACTCCGGAGGCCAGTTTGGCTGCTGCGTTCGGGGATAAATCACGTTGAACCAGGTGATAGCCTCGTCCTGCTGGTTCCCCCCCTCCTCTCTGGTCACCTTGATCAGCTCGCGGGGTGTGTTAGTGGGGAACAGACACCACCTCTTGTGTCCCTGAACCAGGGCGTTCCAGGCGCTGGTGCCCAGCGGGTCGATGTGGATGCCGGTGCCGGAGCGGGCCGGGCCCATTACAAACCATCTGTGAGGACGGGACAGACCAGGTGTCACTGAAACGTCCTCTTTTTTCTGGACAGCACACCGGCCGCTGACTTGCTGACAGTAAACAACCGTGTCAGCAGCCGTCAGCAGTCTGTTTTATGTTATTTGATCAATAATAATTCTGTCTGACGAGAACAACACTGCCATGAAGCTGATTACAGCCAGCGAACGTCTCGTTTCTCTACTGCTTATTAAGAAGAGCACACACGAGGAAACACAGGGAGACTACATTATGTTTATTTTACCCTTGCATGAGTCGCTGCAACACGGCTTGGGTGAGCACGCTACGCTACGCAATTTATCAACTACAGAAAAGATTTCTGAGAATTTTATTTTATTTTATGATACAGGAACCATACAGAATGCCTTTCTCAATGTTTTCCAAATTAATAAACTCCAGGTTGTTCAGTTTACTTATTTGTTATTTCAGTAACGTGTCTTTAATCTTTCAGTATTTCAGCTCCAACCATGAAACCAGGAACAGACGTCTTCCGCTTCAGGCGAATCTGGAAATCAATTCCCATTAATTTAGTAAATATGTCGAGAAATTCTTCTTCTTCATCTTTCTATTTTGAACAATACTGTAGATTCTAGCTTGCACAGATGAACGCGTGAACGTTGATTGACGTCAATTATTTTATCTGACTTTTTATATTTTATTTGATTTTGTGCAAATAAACAAGCAGCCCTCAGACCAGTGGTTCCCAAACTGGGAGCTGTGGGCGCATACTTACGATATCTGGGGCGCAGCGAAGGCTGAATACAGATGCTGAGAAGTTTATTTAGCACCGTCAGGCGCAGAGTTACCGGTCGTGATGTGACCGATCCGCTTTTAAATACAGATTCTTTGTCAGTGTTTACATTCAGTCAATGTGAGAAAAAGAGAGCGCTGACATCAGATCAGATAAACTGAGGTGAGGCATCAGAACAGGTATCGGAGGAAGAAAAAGTTGGATCAGAAGTTTCAGTATTTGGACGAGGTTTCTTGTGATGTTTACCGACGTTAAAAAAAATTAAGTAGTCAGCTTATTGTTTAAAAAAAAAATATATATATATATAAAGACGATGAGAGAAGCAAAACTTAACGTGCTGACTGATTTAACGCGACTATGTTCTGAAGCGGAAACAATCACTCTGACGCACTGCTACTTTTCATATGCATTCATTAGCACATAAGACATCCTGATTCTGTGTTGCTGTGGAAGATTACCATCGTTTTTAACCCGTTATCGGACTGCTCTGAGCAATCTCCATGGTTCTTCTGATGAAAACGCCAACAGGAATGTGCAAAGAGGACTTCCCGGGTTTAGTTGCTGCAGCGCTTATATACGTATATATATATATATATATATATGGAACTAATAGAAAATATTTGAAAAGACCACGCAAAAAGAAAGTCTCAAAAACAACACCAAGACAGTGGTCGCATCCATTATTGGTGGTCACTTCTTTTAAATTAATTTAAAATACTGACCATCACTAAGAAAGGAGTCGAGCACAACCTTCTACAGAAAAACAAAATACTGAAGCAAAATGATAAAACATGATCATCAGCACTTGAGCCAATGATAGTTAGTTACGATAGTTAAGTCTGTTTTGGCTAATCTGATTCATTCAATACCTGACAAACCAAATATTCCAGTAATTTCTCTCTAATGCGATGACGCGTTGCTCTTCTCTGTTTTACATCATTATAAACTAATTATCTTTGCCATTTTTCACTATTTTGTGACATTTTATACACTAAACGATAAATTGATTAATTGACAACGTAATCAGTGGATTAATGTATAACGAAACTATTCATTAGTTGTAATTAATTCATCCTGATAAGTTTATCAGCTGTGTTGTTAAAGGGGCCTGTGGAGTTTTCTTGTTTTCAGACAAAAGTTTTGTTTACATTCAGTGTTACTCACCAAACACAGTGTGTACCTTTGAGGTAAGAAGTATTTTAAACCCAGCGTTGTCTACATCCCGGTGTACTAGCCTGCAGTCCTTTTCTTTACATTTGCTGGCACACTGCAGCATACTGTATCTATTGCAGCCACCTGTTGATCAGTGCAATAATGTGCCACCGTTGGCAGGACTGTGTATCGTCGCAGAGCGCTTGCACGAGAAAAACGCCCCATAGCGCTACCAGAGGTGGGTCAACGCCACGGGAACCTTTAATTAGCTGAACAGTGAAATAAACAGAGATCAAACCTGTACGGCGGTCTCGCTTCTCTCCTGCAAACTGGAACAGGTCGCCCCTGAAGAAGAGGGGCACCTGGTAGTCCTCCAGCAGCTTCCGCGCGCTTAGCGTGTTCACTGTAGCTGCTGTCGAAGATGTAGAGCGGGCTGTCGCCCCTGGTGGTCTCCAGATACTCCATGTAGTACTTCATCTTCATCTTCACCGAGTATCCGTCGTTGTCCTCTCCACACTTGAATTTCTGGTTGCGATATTTGCGTTTGAGGCGCTCCAGAGTCCATTTTTCCCGAGCAGGCCAGGTCTCCTGGCAGTTCAGCAGGACGACGGGCTTGTAAGGCCGCTCGAAGCGCTGGATGAACTCTTCAGGACTGAGATGGAGGGTGTCCACACGCTCAACGCTGTCCTGTAACACAGCATGCATCAGTATATCAGTAGCTACACAGCGCACCGGTCTCTCCATCTGAATAACAAAATATTCAGTCCATCACACGTTAAGAGCTGTGACTATATTTCCTAATCTTTGACATTTTCTGAGTGGTTCATAGGCTTTGAAGAACAAAGACGAAACACAGAAGAAAAAGAGACAGGGAAAGTGAAGTATCGTATCAGTATGGACTGAGCAAGAACATTTCCAGCTTCCAGCATTAGGAAGTGGAGTCGTAGCTTTCAGAATACCTTCTGGGTTTTTCAAAGATTGCAACTGATTTATATTTCTGAAACGATAAAATGTAAGAGGCACGAACTGGGGCGGAAATCAGGACACAAAGCAGTGCGTGTTTCTGAAAAACCCATTCTACTGTTGAGGAATGCAGGTCATGAACTGCTTTGTTGTTGTTGTTTTTGTTTTTTTTTGTTTTTTTAACCTCTTTCATAACTTGAGGGCACACCCACACAAACTGTGGCAGAGCAACATGACGCCACATCAGCTGTGGTTATGTCTCAACTCACTTTGCTCAGAATGACATCTTCTAAATAACTCTGCAGCTCTCCATTTTGTTGTTTTTGTAGACGTTTACTACAGAAATTATCCGACAGCTGGCAATGTTGACTCCAGAATCCAGACCTGCAGCCTGGTTGCACAATAGTCAGGTGAATGAACAATCGAATCGGGTTCTGCTCGCTGTAATTATTCCTACTGTTGATACTGGCCATTAAAAGATTCCTTCTTAAAGCATTTTTAGCTTTTTCTGTGCTAAAAGACTAACTTTGGATGATCTCTACTTCATTTGACTAATTCAGACTAATTCATATTATCTTCAGATAAACTTTGGAATATATTTTTGCAAAAACAAAAAGGGCTGTTTTTGTTTTGTCCCCATCACATACACTGAAAAGGGCGAACCTATCCTTCAAATTCAAACTTAGCCTACAATAGTCATAACACTTACTAACTCCATTAATTTAAAACTGGTTGCAACACACAAACTAGTTTTCACACAGAGATTAGCTGTTACTTCATGTTTACACCCCAGTGAGGGTGCAGTGTAACTGCTGACTGAACCAACAGAGTTAATCACTGCACCACAGTGCAAATATCCCAGAATCTGGAGCATTTGCATACATGTGCATGTGTTTAAGACTGCATTAGACTGGCTTTATGGTTCGAGTAAAGAAGTTGATTAACTAAAACGAGGATAAATCACTTTTACATGTTTTACTTTTTTTAGTTGAATAACGCTGCTTCCTAAAAATCTTTTCTTCACTTCTGTGTGGTTAAAAACAAACGCATATCTTAGATTGTAGGATAATTATATTATCAAATATTTCACTAAACAAACAGGAGGTGGCATATGTTGCCTCACTGCCTTTGTGGGCTTATTACAATCAAATATTTCAAGTATCTTTATCTAAAAATTAATGGGTATGTATATTGCACAGTATATTAAGACATCCTGATTCTGTGTTGCTGTGGAAGATTACCATCGTTTTTAACCCGTTATCGGACTGCTCTGAGCAATCTCCATGGTTCTTCTGATGAAAACGCCAACAGGAATGTGCAAAGAGGACTTCCCGGGTTTAGTTGCTGCAGCGCTTATATACGTATATATATATATATATATATATGGAACTAATAGAAAATATTTGAAAAGACCACGCAAAAAGAAAGTCTCAAAAACAACACCAAGACAGTGGTCGCATCCATTATTGGTGGTCACTTCTTTTTAAATTAATTTAAAATACTGACCATCACTAAGAAAGGAGTCGAGCACAACCTTCTACAGAAAAACAAAATACTGAAGCAAAATGATAAAACATGATCATCAGCACTTGAGCCAATGATAGTTAGTTACGATAGTTAAGTCTGTTTTTGGCTAATCTGATTCATTCAATACCTGACAAACCAAATATTCCAGTAATTTCTCTCTAATGCGATGACGCGTTGCTCTTCTCTGTTTTACATCATTATAAACTAATTATCTTTGCCATTTTTCACTATTTTGTGACATTTTATACACTAAACGATAAATTGATTAATTGACAACGTAATCAGTGGATTAATGTATAACGAAACTATTCATTAGTTGTAATTAATTCATCCTGATAAGTTTATCAGCTGTGTTGTTAAAGGGGCCCTGTGGAGTTTTCTTGTTTTCAGACAAAAGTTTTGTTTACATTCAGTGTTACTCACCGAAACACAGTGTGTACCTTTGAGGTAAGAAGTATTTTAAACCCAGCGTTGTCTACATCCCGGTGTACTAGCCTGCAGTCCTTTTCTTTACATTTGCTGGCACACTGCAGCATACTGTATCTATTGCAGCCACCTGTTGATCAGTGCAATAATGTGCCACCGTTGGCAGGACTGTGTATCGTCGCAGAGCGCTTGCACGAGAAAAAAACGCTCCATAGCGCTACCAGAGGTGGGTCAAACGCCACGGGGAACCTTTAATTAGCTGAACAGTGAAATAAACAGAGATCAAACCTGTACGGCGGTCTGCGCTTCTCTCCTGCAAACTGGAACAGGTCGTCCCTGAAGAAGAGGGGCACCTGGTAGTCCTCCAGCAGCTTCCGCCGCTTAGCGTGTTCACCGTAGCTGCTGTCGAAGATGTAGAGCGGGCTGTCGTCCCTGGTGGTCTCCAGATACTCCATGTAGTACTTCATCTTCATCTTCACCGAGTATCCGTCGTTGTCCTCTCCACACTTGAATTTCTGGTTGCGATATTTGCGTTTGAGGCGCTCCAGAGTCCATTTTTCCCGAGCAGGCCAGGTCTCCTGGCAGTTCAGCAGGACGACGGGCTTGTAAGGCCGCTCGAGCTGGATGAACTCTTCAGGACTGAGATGGAGGGTGTCCACACGCTCAACGCTGTCCTGTAACACAGCATGCATCAGTATATCAGTAGCTACACAGCGCACCGGTCTCTCCATCTGAATAACAAAATATTCAGTCCATCACACGTTAAGAGCTGTGACTATATTTCCTAATCTTTGACATTTTCTGAGTGGTTCATAGGCTTTGAAGAACAAAGACGAAACACAGAAGAAAAAGAGACAGGGAAAGTGAAGTATCGTATCAGTATGGACTGAGCAAGAACATTTCCAGCTTCCAGCATTAGGAAGTGGAGTCGTAGCTTCAGAATACCTTCTGGGTTTTTCAAAGATTGCAACTGATTTATATTTCTGAAACGATAAAATGTAAGAGGCACGAACTGGGGCGGAAATCAGGACACAAAGCAGTGCGTGTTTCTGAAAAACCCATTCTACTGTTGAGGAATGCAGGTCATGAACTGCTTTGTTGTTGTTGTTTTTGTTTTTTTTTGTTTTTTTAACCTCTTTCATAACTTGAGGGCACACCCACACAAACTGTGGCAGAGCAACATGACGCCACATCAGCTGTGGTTATGTCTCAACTCACTTTGCTCAGAATGACATCTTCTAAATAACTCTGCAGCTCTCCATTTTGTTGTTTTGTAGACGTTTACTACAGAAATTATCCGACAGCTGGCAATGTTGACTCCAGAATCCAGACCTGCAGCCTGGTTGCACAATAGTCAGGTGAATGAACAATCGAATCGGGTTCTGCTCGCTGTAATTATTCCTACTGTTGATACTGGCCATTAAAAGATTCCTTCTTAAAGCATTTTTAGCTTTTTCTGTGCTAAAAGACTAACTTTGGATGATCTCTACTTCATTTGACTAATTCAGACTAATTCATATTATCTTCAGATAAACTTTGGAATATATTTTTGCAAAAAAACAAAAAAGGGCTGTTTTTGTTTTGTCCCCCATCACATACACTGAAAAAGGGCGAACCTATCCTTCAAATTCAAACTTAGCCTACAATAGTCATAACACTTACTAACTCCATTAATTTAAAACTGGTTGCAACACACAAACTAGTTTTCACACAGAGATTAGCTGTTACTTCATGTTTACACCCAGTGAGGGCAGGTGTAACTGCTGACTGAACCAACAGAGTTAATCACTGCACCACAGTGCAAATATCCCAGAATCTGGAGCATTTGCATACATGTGCATGTGTTTAAGACTGCATTAGACTGGCTTTATGGTTCGGAGTAAAGAAGTTGATTAACTAAAACGAGGATAAATCACTTTTACATGTTTTACTTTTTTAGTTGAATAACGCTGCTTCCTAAAAAAATCTTTTTCTTCACTTCTGTGTGGTTAAAAACAAACGCATATCTTAGATTGTAGGATAATTATATTATCAAATATTTCACTAAACAAACAGGAGGTGGCATATGTTGCCTCACTGCCTTTGTGGGCTTATTACAATCAAATATTTCAAGTATCTTTATCTAAAAATTAATGGGTATGTATATTGCACAGTATATTCAAACAACATATTCCTGCAACATAGTGGTAGCTAGTGTTCAGCTATGTGAAAAACAGATGTTGGATCAAAGTGTATGTCCATAAATGTAAACATATAACTCCATGTGTGGCCAGATGGTCGCATTCATGATGAGCAATAAAAAGCTAGTCTGTGATAAAAGTCAGCAGGGCCTGAAATTAAACTAAACGCGTCTCAGGTCAGAGGATTTGGTGAAACACCGGCTCGGTGTCTACGTGACAAGCTGCACTCCTGCTGCGGCTAGCTAATGTTAGCTTAGCTTAGCTTCGAATGCAACATTGGCAGTTACCTTTACGGTGAGCTGTGACAGGTCGAAAGTCTCATGATAACCGTGTTTTATCCAGTCTAATGAATCCTTCAGTTCGGGTCTGGCGCTCCGTTTCGCCTCTTTAATCCTCTTCTTACTCTTATGGTTCATTCCTCCTCCTGGCTTTAAAGAGAAAATGTGTGCGTTATCGCTGCTCAGCTAGCTATCGAGCTAACCTGGGTCTACTACAAAAACGCATTCACTAGCCTGCACTGATACCCGGCTAGCTGCGCTGTTCCCGACAGTCTCACCTTATTTATTTGATTAGACAACAAACCCACAAGTCGGGTAATGTGTTAAACACGTCCTCAGGTCTATACCAACAAGTGTGAGAACACTTTTAAAACCTGCCTGGTCGATACAGTTTGAGAAACAAGCTAACAAGAGAAGCCTGCTAGCTGGCTGGCTGGCTGGCAGGCGACACAATGCTTAGGCAACTGATTGACACCTATAGCGCCCGCCCCTGTTTCAAGAATAGAAAGCTCATTGGCCACAGCGTCTGCAAAGGCAAACCGTTGATTGGATGGAAAGTAACATAAGCCTTCCCGCCAGGCATTTAGGTGGATTTGATTGGCTGTTACAGCGTCCTCCTTGTGTTTTGGTCGATGCGGAAATAGACAAAAGCATGGCTACTAGTGATATAATTTCAATATAAATATCATTGAGGTTGTTTAGTATGAATTTCTCATCAGAAGATAAAGAGTCAGAATCATAGTTGGCGATGTAATTTTAGAGGGCATTAATCGGCACAATGGAACACAGTGAAGCCGAAACACCTAGCATAGAAACACCTAGCATAGCTTACAAAGTTTTCACGTTTGAAGAAAGCAAGAAAAACACACAGGAGTCTCTGTCTGTCACCATACCCGAGGTTTGTTTGAGTTTTAGAATAAAGTATTATACTTAAAGTACAGCAGTTGTTTATGTACCCCTGTGTGAAACTGATTTCAACTTATGATATAAATTAGCTTTTGTCTTGGTGAAGTGTTGTGCTGTAATAGAATCAAGCGGCTAACGCCTGAAAAATGTGAATTTTAAGTTAACAATGTATATATAAATGGTATGCACCCATTAGAAGAACTTACCGAGGCTGTATACGATACGTTAGAGTCTTCCCCTCAATTCGGCATTCATCCTGTGCACAATGATGTGTTTCTTTATATAAAATTTGAACTTAGATAACAGGCATGCCCATAACCATTAAGTTAACATATTGTTAATTTAAATGAACCATGGGTCAAGTGGTTTGTACCTGCTAAAACAAGCAACAGATTGAAGGTGTATTTGTTTAAAAAAACAACATACTGCATGATGGATGATGTCGATGCCCAGCTTTAGAAGACACTAACTTTTTGTTAATTGTCTAATGTCTCGAACCACTCTGGACATTTGTGGTATGATATGCAAGACATTAGGGCTGCACAATTAATGGAAATATTATCAAATCGCAATATGGCAAAAGTGCAATACCCAAATCGCGGAAGCTGCAATTTTGTGATGAAGGTAAAATGTGTGACAAACAGCTTTAAAATGAAGTACTATGGTGCTGCAGAGACGCCCCGGCCTGCAGATCCTGTTCTCCAGATGTAAGAAAACATGTTTGTTTGGTACAGACCCCAACAAATGTAACATCATCATGATTTCAATATGTTTTTCAGTGCAAATGAAAAAGTGAAAATTCCCACTAATCGTGAATCATATCGTAATCGTGATACCTGTCAAAATAATCGCAACCTGATATTTTTTTAACCAAGTCGTGCAGCCCTACAAGACATCCTTAAAATGTCCAATACGCTAGTTATGTTTTATTCACTATTTTGTAGTTTAACTTGCAGTTTAACTGTGATCCTCAGGTTCTCGACCCACAATATGGTATGTATGTGTGGCCCTGTGCTGTAGTGCTGGCACAGTATCTGTGGACACAAAGAGACGAGCTGCGAGACAAGACAGTGCTGGAGGTGAGAAGAATCACATTTCACTTTAACAGTTTGGGATCTGAGCTGCCGTCTTGGAGAAACTCGTGCTGCGACAGAGTTGTGGACAGTCTGAGGTGTCTCTCCACAGCTTGGTGCAGGTGTGAGTCTACCAGGTGTGGTGGCTGGGAGGTGCGGTGCAAAGGTGATCCTGTCCGACAACGCTACGACTCCACAGTGTCTGGAGAACTGCCGGCGCAGCTGTGAAGTTAACGGCCTCCATGATGTGCTCGTGCTGGGCCTCACCTGGGGGCGCCTCTCACCGGATCTCGCTTCTGCTTCCTAAACTGGACATCATCTTGGGATCGGACGCTTTCTCGAGCCACAAGGTCGGTTCCTACAGAATAACAATATTTACATTTGATGTGCTGGCTTGGAGCCACAGTACAAACATATGGTCAAAAGTATGTGGACACCCCTTTGGGATGAAGCAAATCAAACCCGCAGCCAGGTTCAACATCCGGTGCGAGTGGTCTGCTCACCTCGAGATGCGATGGACGCAGAATCATGCAAACACGCAGGATTTTAGAGCTGTATAGCTGAATAAGGTTAAACCCAGACTATCAAAGGGTGTTAATGTAGTCAATTCAATGAGAAAGACAGATGTTAACCACAACTCATTTAAATCCTAACGGGTCCAGAAAGACATTGAGGCTATGTGACAGACAACAACATTAAAACTACTGGAATATTATAAGAATATTACAGTTTCTCCACATTGCTGGAGGATCGAAGAGATTACTGACAAAACACACTGCATGGCGACAATTATTTCTCTTTGCCTTTATGACTAGCCTGTTTAATGTCATTGAATAATTTCATTGCACCCGTAATACTGTAACGCACCCATGGACGGCCCCGTCAGACCACGCCAGGCTCCACTGCCTGCATTCGCCCGCTGGCTGTTATAGCAGCAGACGAACCCCGTGGTTTTGCTTTTGAGCGCACGTCCACGTTGTGGCCGCGGCTCCACTACAGCTGCCACTTTTTATTCAAAATGTAAGCTTTCGCGTGACTGTGGAGAAAAATGTAATATTTGAGCTGTAATGACGTGTTTGAATTAAAAATGTACAGTCTATAAACACAACAGAGTTGTAGTTTGCCTTGTGAACCTGCAGATGGCGCTCTTAACATTTACTATCAGCTTGACCTATTGCAGCCCTGTTGAACAATCAGTAAACTAAGCTAATCAATAAAAATAGAGGACAGCAGCGAGCAAAGTCGTGCTGATCAGATAATCAGGACACTGAAGTATTTTGGTTCTAAATGACCAACAAAGATCAGACTGTAAAAAGCTGCTGTCTTACTGCTGCGACACAAGTGAGGCAGCGGAGGAACCAGACACCTGTGGAGCACCTGTACAACCAGAAACCACCAGAAACCAGTGGAGCACCTGTACAACCAGACACCTGTGGAGCACCTGTACAACCAGAAACCACCAGAAACCAGTGGAGCACCTGTACAACCAGACACCTGTGGAGCACCTGTACAACCAGAAACCACCAGAAACCAGTGGAGCACCTGTACAACCAGACACCTGTGGAGCACCTGTACAACCAGACACCTGTGGAGCACCTGTACAACCAGAAACCAGTGGGGCACCTGTACAACCAGACACCTGTGGAGCACCTGTACAACCAGAAACCAGTGGGGCACCTGTACAACCAGACACCTGTGGAGCACCTGTACAACCAGAAACCAGTGGAGCACCTGTACAACCAGAAACCACCAGAAACCAGTGGAGCACCTGTACAACCAGACACCTGAGGAGCACCTGTACAACCAGAAACCACCAGAAACCAGTGGAGCACCTGTACAACCAGACACCTGAGGAGCACCTGTACAACCAGAAACCACCAGAAACCAGTGGAGCACCTGTACAACCAGACACCTGTGGAGCACCTGTACAACCAGAAACCACCAGAAACCAGTGGAGCACCTGTACAACCAGACACCTGTGGAGCACCTGTACAACCAGAAACCACCAGAAACCAGTGGAGCACCTGTACAACCAGAGCAACTGTACAACCAGAAACCAGTGGAGCACCTGTACAACCAGAGCACCTGTACAACCAGACACCAGTGGAGCACCTGTACGACCAGAAACCAGTGGAGCACCTGTACAACAAGAAACCACCAGAAACCAGTGGAGCACCTGCACAACCAGAAACCACCAGAAACCAGTGGAGCACCTGTACAACCAGACACCTGTGGAGCACCTGTACAATCAGAAACCAGTGGAGCACCTGTACAACCAGACACCTGTGGAGCACCTGTACAACCAGAAACCACCAGAAACCAGTGGAGCACCTGTACAACCAGACACCTGTGGAGCACCTGTACAACCAGAAACCACCAGAAACCAGTGGAGCACCTGTACAACCAGAGCACCTGTACAACCAGAAACCAGTGGAGCACCTGTACAACCAGAAACCAGTGGAGCACCTGTACAACCAGAGCACCTGTACAACCAGAAACCAGTGGAGCACCTGTACAACCAGACACCAGTGGAGCACCTGTACGACCAGAAACCAGTGGAGCACCTGTACAACAAGAAACCACCAGAAACCAGTGGAGCACCTGCACAACCAGAAACCACCAGAAACCAGTGGAGCACCTGCACAACCAGACACCAGTGGAGCACCTGCACAACCAGACACCAGTGGAGCACCTGTACAACCAGAAACCAGTGGAGCACCTGTACAACAAGAAACCAGTGGAGCACCTGTACAACAAGAAACCAGTGGAGCACCTGTACAACCAGACACCAGTGGAGCACCTGTACAACCAGACACCAGTGGAGCACCTGTACAACAAGAAACCAGTGGAGCACCTGTACAACCAGACACCAGTGGAGCACCTGCACAACCAGAAACCAGTGGAGCACCTGCACAACCAGACACCAGTGGAGCACCTGTACAACCAGACACCTGTGGAGCACCTGTACAACCAGAAACCAGTGGAGCACCTGTACAACCAGACACCAGTGGAGCACTTGTACAACCAGAAACCAGTGGAGCACCTGTACAACCAGACACCAGTGGAGCACCTGTACAACCAGAAACCACCAGAAACCAGTGGAGCACCTGCACAACCAGAAACCAGTGGAGCACCTGCACAACCAGACACCAGTGGAGCACCTGTACAACCAGACACCTGTGGAGCACCTGTACAACCAGAAACCAGTGGAGCACCTGTACAACCAGACACCAGTGGAGCACCTGTACAACCAGAAACCACCAGAAACCAGTGGAGCACCTGCACAACCAGAAACCAGTGGAGCACCTGCACAACCAGACACCAGTGGAGCACCTGTACAACCAGACACCAGTGGAGCACCTGTACAACCAGACACCAGTGGAGCACCTGTACAACCAGAAACCTGTGGAGCACATGTACAACAAGAAACCACCAGAAACCAGTGGAGCACCTGTACAACCAGACACCAGTGGAGCACCTGTACAACCAGACACCAGTGGAGCACCTGTACAACCAGAAACCTGTGGAGCACCTGTACAACCAGAAACCAGTGGAGCACCTGTACAACCAGACACCGGTGGAGCACCTGTACAACCAGAAACCTGTGGAGCACCTGCACAACCAGAAACCTGTGGAGCACCTGTACAACCAGAAACCTGTGGAGCACATGTACAACAAGAAACCACCAGAAACCAGTGGAGCACATGTACAACCAGACACCAGTGGAGCACCTGTACAACCAGAAACCTGTGGAGCACCTGTACAGCCTCGTCTGACTGCTGACTTTTCACCACGCTCATCCTCAGGAGCTGGAAGCTGGTAAAAAGGCCGCCATTTGCAGCAGACGCAGCCTCTTGTGTTTGTCTCAGGAGGTTTTCAGGATAAATACAGAAGTGGAGCCACAACATAAAGACAGCAGCATGTACAGACGATACTGAAGGCTAAGACTCTGTATACTTGATTGAATTTGATTGAAATAAAAGAAATGGTTCGGGTCAGCACGACAGCATCAGCAAACTCTAGTTTTCTTTATTTCTCTACTTAAGTCATATTCATTCACCTTAGTTTCACTCTTAGTTCGAATTCGTTCAGACTTTATTGAAATAGCGACAACCCTGCATGTGTCCACATACTTTTGGCCACATAGTTTATGTCAAACTGAGTGACCAAACATTTGTCACCTGTTTCAGATTTCGAAGATGTCCTTGTGACTGTTGCTTTTCTTCTAAGAGAAAACCCCGGAGCCCAGTTCTGGACCACGTACCAAGAGAGGAGGTCAAAACAACAACACAACATACACTCCAGTTATGAACCTGAAATGTGTGGTTTGACTTCAGCTGTGCATCACTGCGTCAGTTTTAACCCTCCTCTTCCTCCTCGTGTTTCAGTGCCGACTGGTCGATCGAAGCGTTGCTCCGCAGGTGGAAGCTGAGCTGCGTCGACGTTCGGCCGGAAAACTTTGACGCCGATAAACCCGAGCTGGCCGGATCGTCAACTCCGGGCATCCACAGTGTCCAGATGATGATCATCACGCTGAAGGCAGACGATGTCGGGCTGTAACAGACTAGATGTCGGTCGCTGTGCCGTGACTTTAGCACAAACTGAGACTGACGGTGTCAACAGCGGTTCCAGGAACTCTGAAGGTGGAGAAATGAATGTCAAACATGACATTAAACGTTTATAGTTATGAAGAAAGGTCACATTTTACGTGTTTTTGTTTAATGAAAATGTGTCACGGATTCAAGTGTTTTCAGTCTTTTAAAGCGTTATGAAATATCAACCTGAATCAGATTTTAAACAGCAGTACGTCGGGTTTCATTTGGCACATTTTAAATGTGTAACATTAAAGGTCTCGTTCCTTTTGCATGTGTCTGACTTCATCCTTATCTGTGAAACGTCTCAAAGGCAAAAATCTAACCTGTTATTTTAACTTTCAGTGTTTTTGTCCCGTTTCACACTCTGTTAGAGTTATATACTGTTTAAAGTTTGTTTTTGTCGTGGTGGGAGTGCAGGCAGCAGCGGAGGGACCCAAACGCAGACGAAACAGGCAGGCTGGCGCAGTGCCATCATTTATTGTACATGAACGAGCTTACAGGCAGCTGCTGGTTGATAGTCAGCAGACAGGATGAACAAAGGAGCAAAGCGTCTGGGTTGGTATATGTATGCAGATAAATTAAACAAAGCTAATGAAAAGCTAATCTCTAGGATTCCGAGATGGATAAGCTAAATCGGTGTCAAATGTGATTGGTCAATACTACCGAAACCAAAGTCTTGTCCCTCACCAACAGATTCTGAATTCATATGCAGATATCTGTTTATAGAGATTACAATAGCATCAACTATCATAATTATGCAGACGACACCCAAATTTACCTTGCTCTGTCACTAAGCGACTTGATTCCCATAGATTCTCTCTGCGAGGGAATGGAACAAATAAATGAGTGGATGTGACTCCAGCTAAATGCAGATAACAGAGATTTGGTGCAAAAGAACCACACAAACGTCCGATCCCAAGATGACGTCCAGCTTAGGAAGCAGAACGAGATCCGGTGAGACGTCCCCCCCAGGTGAGGCCCAGCACGAGCACATCATGGAGGCCGTTAACTTCACGGCTGCGCCGGCAGTTCTCCAGACACTGGAGTCATGGCGTTGTCGGATATGTAGTGAGCAGCTGATGAGTGAGAACAGGTGGGCGGGGAAGGTCAGGTAACTGTAGGGCTGATTAGAGACACGGGAACAGGTGAGGAGATGGGTGTTACAAGCTCTTATCTAATCAGGTACAGCGTTGGGCTTCAGGACTCCACTGGGTTTATTATTTGACATCTGAGTGAAATATACGTTTTACTCCACTCGTTTTCTAATTTTACATTCAAACATACAAACAGCAAAACCGCACTGAGCTTTGCTATCCGGCCCTCGCCTACCGAATACAGGATTTACTTGTAATTGAGTGTTTTTCCATCAAGGAGCCGAACTTCTTCGATCACTGTAAAAGACTATGAGAGAGGAAAAAGACCAACAGAGTCGTTTAAAAAGAGTTTTAATAGTAAAACACTTTTAAAAACATGTCAACACATCGAAACCACCCAACTGCCACCACCACAATCACACGTGCACCGTCATGGTCCGAACCGGGACCCAGGTACACCCCCACCACACAGAGCTACAGGCGGAGGAGCCACGGTCTGCTGCCATGATGATCTCCTCACTGAAGCTGGAACATAGAGACAGTTTAAGGAAAATGTTGTTAAAGGCGGGTTGAATGTTTGTCATGTTTAAGAATAGATCCTGAACACTGAAGTCTGACTAACACCACAAATTGCCCCAACATTAAAAAGTTGCATATGCCAAATGTCACTTAGAAATCTTCCAATTTAAAGTGTCTGGAAAGGCTGTAATGTGTCAGGAGCACAGCAGTCTGTGTTGGTGCGTTCAGGATCACTATGGAAATATGTTGTATATTTTTTTAATCCTGTTTCACACTTCATGCTTTTATACATAACACTTCTATAGTTAGTTTTATTTCGTGTTCCTGCACGTCCATGTTTCATGTTGGACTGAATCTTTCTGTAGTGTTTTGTTTGTGTATTTGTGGGCGAACACTTGGACCAGTGTGTTGAGTGTTTATGGCAGAATGAAAACCAAAGTGTTCTGCCTTCATTGATCCGTTAGAGAAGAACTGTGTGTTTTCTCCTGCGACCGCCAGAGGGCAGCGTTTCATTAACCAGCTGCACGCTGAGCTTCAGAGCAGCCATCAGCTCACATGTGACTAATAACATGTAGGCCTTTCACACTGCATGTTGTTAGAAAACCCCGGGATAAGAGTTGACCCTGGAATAACTTCTCACACACACACACACACACCTTGTTAAAACATTTGTATTAATCCAACATTTATTAACTATTTCTATTTAAATGACTTAAAGGTGCTATAATCAATATGTTTATATTTGAAAGGGGTCTCTCATAGTGACGACTCAGTTATCAGCCGACTGTGCAGTTCCTCTTAGCTCTCCGGAGCATTTTAGCGTCTTTCAGCTCATTGTTTTGGTTTTACGGTCTGTAACTTTACTGCTCTGGTTCGGTCTCGCAGCTCTCATCAGCATCATTGCCAGACGCAGCAGGAAGCTGTTTGCAGCTACAAAGCTCTGAAAACCTTCAGCAGAAGCTGAATCAAAATAATATATATGAATCAAATAATATAATACATTTTATTAACCAAGCAAAACAACCAAAAATAGTCTGATAATAACCTCATAATGTAACCAGACTGTATAACATACAATATTATGTGTAATATGTCTATTTATGAAAAATATAAATCAAGTGACAACAAAATGTACAATGACAAAAAAACAGCCCTTTAAACCTCATGTAGTTAGAGATAAGACCCTAGACATAACGACCAGATACAGTTCAATATTAATGTACAGTAAAGTCCATATTATCAGATTAGATCAGGTTCAAAAACAGCAGATAACCAATCAAAGTCCACAGAGATAATCCCCACTGTACAATCTCTTAAAAGCTATTACTGTGACATTATCTTACAGATCACCATTGATTATGGATGTCAGTTAAGAAAGATGGTTAAATGTCCGTGAAGTGGACGCGTTAACATGTCGACCTGATGGTGGCGCTAGATGGAAAGTCGGAGGATCAGCAGAGTTATTACAGTTCATCCTGAGGGGAGCATGAACGATGAAGCACGTCTCATCACAGTCCAGCAGCTGCTGATGCTTCAGTCTGGACCGACTCACTGACACTGACGTTACATATAAATGTGCTTTCTAGGAGACGGGGTTGATCAACATCTTTTTGGATGTTCTGCTAGCTTGTGATGCTACAGTGACTTCCTGTTTACAGAGTTGATTGCTCCTGATTGGACAGCGCTACAGATTTACACTTTACTAAAGTCTTTACTAGCTGAGACATTTCTTAAGTTTTAATGGTGCAACCTGATTTAGTAAATCACTAGTTTGAAACTGGTTAGTCGTTACTGAGAACTCAGAAAAACTTTATGTTGAGACTCAGACACAATCCTGCTCTCTGTTCAAATGGCGTCAGTGTTTTTATAATAAAGCAATTTAAATGCATTTCTTTTTTTGTTAGGCCACTAACCCTTTGGAAAGCCCGATGACCAGTTCCGTTCTAATGTTATTTGCTAGATTGATATAAATATATAAACGCATGATATAGCGTTCAAATATTTACAGTTTTTTCTTTGTTTGCCTGAAACCAAACCTACACCCTTGCTCATAAGAATAATGACAATTCACTGTATCACACATCTTTTAGCCTTAAGGTGTTCTGCTGTCACGATCCCTACACCTCCTAGTGCACCTCCCACTGCAGCTCCTGCTGCAAGTCCTGCTGGGATCCCAATTATGCTCCCAGCAAAGTGAGAAACTGCTGCTCCGAGACCTGCTCCAGCCAGAGCAGAGCCGTTAACAGCGAGTGCGATTTTCCTCCGAACTCCAGAACGTTTTCCTTCGTTCTCAGGCTTTCCTCCATTTTTCTGAACCATGGTGTCGATCTTCTTCAGAAGCTCGGTGACTTGAGACAGATTCTGATCAGTGTTGTCAATAACATGGCATCCCCCGTTACATTCATTGACAGTGTTTTTGAGATCACTGTTTTCTTCAACAAACTTTTCTATAGTTGTGTTCTTCATTTTATCTCCATGGGTGAACAAAACCATAGTGCGGTTTACCACATTTTCACCGAAGGTGTTCTTGATAATCTGAAATATGCCCTTTTCAGCATCATGAAATTTGTCCAAACAGGAAAGCACAAACAGGATCACATAAGGACCAGCAAGCGAGACACGTTTCTTGAGCTCCTCCACCACCTCCTCATCTTCTTTATCTGCGTTACACAGACCTGGAGTGTCGACAATAACCACGTTTCGTCCTCCGATCTTTACTTCTTCCTTCTTACATTTTTCTGTTCCAGGGAGAAAACCCCTTTGACATTCAGGATCAGTTTTCTTATTTTCCTCTGAGCTCCTCAGGAAGGTGTTCATGACTGCAGTCTTCCCAACTTTAACCTTCCCAACGAGCACAATCCACAGCTCTGATTGGGCTGTTGGAAAATATTACACAAACATCAGTGGTGGACAAAGTAATCTGATCTTTTAATGCAGTAAAAGTAGCAATACCACAGTATAGAAATACTCTGTTTCAAGTCATGCTTTAAAAATTTTACTTAGGGGGAAGGTTCACCCCAAAATTAAAAATATGTTTTCCTATTTTCCTCTTACCTGTAGTGCTATTTGTCCATCTAGATGGTTTTGGTGTGAGTTGCTGAGTTTTGGAGATATTGGCAGTAGAGATGTCTGCCTTTTTGAATATAATGGGACTATATGGCACTCGGCTTGTGGTGCTCAAAGCGCCAAAAAACAGGCGTAGCCAGCGGATATCCCGATAACAGATAACGGATATCCGGGCCAAGACTACTTCTTCCGTGCGCCGGTCATTGTTTACTGTCCAATTAGCGATCTGGTAACCCATCGGCTATCGTCTGACGACGATTTGAATGCAGATAAATTAAACAAAGCTAATAAAAAGCTAATCTCTAGGATTCCGAGATGGATAAGCTAAATCGGTGTCAAATGTGATTGGTCAATACTACCGAAACCAAAGTCTTGTCCCTCACCTACAGATTCTGAATTCATAATGCAGAATGTAGATATCTGTTTATAGAGATTACAATAGCATCAACTATCATAATTATGCAGACGACACCCACATTTACCTTGCTCTGTCACTAAGCGACTTGATTCCCATAGATTCTCTCTGCAAGGGAATGGAACAAATAAATAATGATTGGATGTGACTCCAGCTAAATGCAGATAACAGAGATTTGGTGCAAAAGAAGGAAGCCCAAGAATTATCGCTCATCTCAACTCCAAAAACCAAAAACCCAGTCAGTGTAATCTTGGACTCAGAGTTAAACTTTAACAGCCACATCAAATCAATTACAAAGTCTGCATTGTAGCATCTTAAAAACAGCAAACATCATGGGATTCATGTCCACGCAGGACGGGAGAAAGTAATCCATGCTTTAATTTTCAGCAGGTTAGAATAATGTAATTGTCTTTTCTCAGGTCTCCCAAAAAAAAAAAAAAAAAGCAAGAAAATTAAATACATCACACCATTTCTCAGGTCTCTTCAGGGTCTCTGTCACTGGTTTCCTGTCTGTTTATAAATCTCTAAATGGCTTCGGACCAAAATATATCTCCATTGTCTTTTACCATTTGAACCCTCTGGGCCTCTCAGGTCATCAGGCTGCTAACTGTTCCCAGAGTGCAAACTAAACATTTAGTCACTGAGCACCACAGAGCTGGAACAAACTTCCAGAGGATATTAGACCACCTTTAAATCCAGCTTAAAAACTTTGATGTTCTGACCTGGCCTTTGACTTACCTTAAATACTCATCATGAACCATCTCCCTCTCCTATCCTGTATTTGTGTCTCTGTTCTTAACTTTTTAAATTTCCTTTAAAAATGTCTTTCTTTTTTTAATGTTTTAAATGCTTTATGTAAAACACTTTGAATTGCCTTTGTGTATGAAATTTATACAAATAAACTTGCCTTGCCTAAACACGAGGTTTTTGCTGTCTTCCAATTTTTCAATCTGTATTTTTGCTAAGTTTCTTGATTTGAATAAAAAGCCAACACACAGGTCAAGTTTTAGCCAGAACATAAAGTTAGTTGTTATGTCAAGTCATCAAGACAAACAAAATATCTGGTAAGTACACATATGCTGTTAAAGAGGTTATCAAATACTACATATTACAGTAAATGGGGTCTGTGCAGACTGTAAAAATTAGAAAATATCAAATCTTGTACTTTTAGATGTTCAGTCAAATGAGTAGAAATGTGTTAAATACTTATTATGGCAACTGAGAGCTGACAAACATCATGTATCATGGATATAACTGATTAACTGCTTTATATTAGAGAAAAGGATTGTTGTGCCATATAGCAAACCCAAACACCACACTGAGTATTAGTCCTGTTTAAGAAATATACTTACAAGAAAGTAAAGATAATTCACTGGGCATCTTTGTCTTGTAGAAGCAGCTGATCTGTGATGTCTTGTCACTGTGGATGTCTTGTTGTGACTATTTTAATTTCCATCTCATCTTTATATATTATAGCCTGCTTCTAGTTCCCTCCCCTGAAATACACATCACTTGTTCCTAGCCAAAATCTGACCAGTCACAGATCAGAAACAAAAATTTAATTACAGGCAACAGATCATGGGGCTGAGCAGAAGTACGTTAAGTAGAGTACATTCCCACAGGTATTGAGAACTGATTACCAGAGAAATTTGTCAGTCAGTTACATTCACACATGGCCCTGCAGTTCATTATTCTGTTCAAGAGTAATGATTGAAGAATCCAACAGATCTGGCATGTAACATGAAATACCAGAATGTAATCTAACAAGGAATCCCTGCAGTAAGTCCCGCCTTTGTGAAGCTCATCTCGTTCAGTGTGTTTCTTTTAAATATAATCTTTTGTTTTTCTGCTGCAGCGGAATTACAGACTCGTGAGCTTGAGTTCACACATTCGGGTGATTTCCTGATAAGCTAACACAACCATCGCCAACCAAGCTAACCATCACAATTCAGTGCAGTCTGCAAACACCAGCCAGCAACTTGTCTAACTAACTACTAGCTAGCTACAGTTTTATTCACTTTCTGTTGGTCTGTTGACCTCCACCGTGATGATCTTCAAACCTCCTCAAACTGCGGCTATGCCTCGTGCTCGCTGGCTGGAGGCCACTTAACCCGACAACTTCTCTACTTGGGGCAGGAACTTCTGGCACTTGGAGGTTCTGGGCTCAGTTGGGTGACTCCAGACCGGACTCCTCCTCCATCTCACCACGAGTGGATCCTTCGTTGCTCTCTCCTGTTCCAGGCCTCTCAATCTGCCCTCAGGCCTCGCGGATTCTTGCAGACCTCGCTACAGATGCGTTACGTGTGCCAAGGTCATTGTCTTATAATCCATCCTGCTGGGGGTGTTTATTCTGCCCGCCCTCTCAGACCCCCTGAGGGTATCTTTCTGAAGGTCTGTGGGCTGATAACCCTTCCTGCCCCGGATGCCATCTTTCCTAACTGCCAACATACTCTCCAGTTTTTACCAACCTGTTCTTGGTTGTTTCTGGGCCTTGATCAGACCACAGCTTTCAGCACCTGCAGCACCTGCAAATGAATGTCATTTTATGATGTGGAATCATATTTGTATTGTTATTGTGAGTGTTTATTGTATAGAAAAAGATGGATTACATTGGGGGCCAAATTATTTTATTGGAGGGCCAGATTTGGCCCATGCAAGGGCATAATTCATACTGGCGATGGGGATAAGGTGGATGGATAAGGTTTTGACTTTTCAAAACTTTATTTTTATCCCCCGCACTTTTATAGTTTCAAGTTGATTTTCATACTAAAATCTCTCTGAAGATTTTCCTTTTACCGTCCAACCACCGCAGTGCAGATGACAGAAGATCTGAGCTGCTAAAAATAAGCTTAAGGAGCAGCGGCGAGTGGTGTCTTGTGACTTTTGGTTGGGACAAACATCCAACAGAATCTTTACATGCACAATTCTGCAGATACATTTCACACATACACAGAAAAACACCAACAGATGCATGTAGAGCAGAATTAGGCAGATACCCGCTGATAGTTAACATTCAAAAGAGAGCGCTCACATGTTTTAATCACCTTAAATCCAGAAGCCCCCGACACTCTGACCAGTCTCACAACAGCACTGCTTTCCAAACACCAGTCAGAGGAAACCAAATTATAACACGATGTATGTAAAGAAACCCATCTGGAACATTGTAAAGAAGAAACTAAAAGCCAGAGTAGATCAGAAAGTTATCTAGCCCTAAAAGAGAGATAAAGAACTGGCAGAATATCTCTCTGCTGTCAGAGACAGATCCTGACCATCCTGCTGATCCTGCTGATCAATATATTTCAACGCAACCTGAGGACACACACATGCACACACACATGTACACACACATGCAGTGTTTATGTAGTTTTCACTTACTTGTATTTGTATTTTTAACTGCAAGTCAATATTTTTTATTATTATTATTATTAGTATATTATTTTACTTATCTGTATATATTCTAATAGCAAATTTTTTTATTTTATTTTACACATGCAATGTTAACATCTGTTTCCCATGCCAATAAAGCTTAACTGAATTGGATTGAATTGATTGACAGCTGAGCTGACAGGTGCACAGAGACAAAGTAAAAAAAAACAAAAACAAATAAAAACCTTTGTCCTTCACCCTCCGCGGGTGGTCTCATCCTTCGAGCTCGGGTCCTCTACCAGAGGCCTGGGAGCTTGAGGGTTCTGCGCAGTATCTTTGCTGTTCCCAGTACTGCACTCTTCTGGACCGAGATGTCTGGTGTTCTTCCAGGGATCTGCTGTAGCCACTCCTCCAGTTTGGGGGTCACTGCCCCGAGTGCTCCGATGACCATGGGCACCACTGTCGCCTTCACCTTCCAAGCCTTCTCCAGCTCTTCTCTTAGCCCTTGGTATTTCTCTAGTTTCTCATGTTCCTTTCTCCTGATGTTGCCATCACTCGGTATTGCCACGTCAACAACAACGGCTTTCCTCTGCTCTTTGTCCACCACCACGATGTCAGGCTGGTTCGCCATTACCATTCTGTCAGTCTGGATCTGGAAGTCCCACAGGATCTTGGCTCGGTCGTTCTCTACCACCTTTGGAGGTGTTTCCCACTTTGACCTCGGGGTTTCCAGTCCATACTCAGTGCAGATGTTCCTGTACACTATGCCAGCCACTTGGTTATGGCGCTCCATGTATGCTTTTCCTGCCAGCATCTTACACCCTGCAGTTATGTGCTGGATTGTCTCAGGGGCCTCTTTGCACAGCCTACACCTTGGGTCTTGTCTGGTGTGGTAGATCTGGGCCTCTATTGCTCTGGTGCTCAGGGCCTGCTCCTGTGCAGCCATGATGAGTGCCTCTGTGCTGTCCTTCAATCCGGCCCGCTCTAGCCATTGGTAGGATTTCTTGATATCAGCCACTTCAGCTATGTTCCGGTGGTACATCCCATGTAAGGGTTTGTCCTCCCATGATGGTCCCTCCTCCAGCACCTCTTCCTCTGTTCCCCATTGCCTGAGACATTCCCTGAGCACGTCATCTGTTGGGGCCTTATCTTTGATGTACTTGTGGATCTTGGATGTTTCATCCTGGATAGTGGCTCTCACACTCACTAGTCCACGGCTGCCTTCCTTACGGCTAGCGTACAGTCTCAGGGTCCTGGATTTGGGATGGAACCCTCCATGCATGGTGAGGAGCTTTCGCGTCTTAACGTCTGTGGTCTGTATCTCTTCCTTTGGCCACCTTATTATTCCTGCAGGGTATCTGATCACTGGCAGGGCGTAGCTGTTTATTGCCTGGGCCTTGTTCTTGCCATTGAGCTGACTTCTTAGGACTTGCCTTACTCGTTGGAGGTATTTGGCAGTTGCTGTTTTCCTTGTTACCTCTTCGAGGTTGCCATTTGCCTGTGGTATTCCAAGATACTTGTAACCATCCTCAGTGTCTGCTATTGTTCCTTCTGCACAATGGATACTTGCAAGTGGCTTGCCATTGGCCTCAAGGGTGGTTTTCCACAGCCTCATCGAGTTTGCAACAAAGTCTCTTAGAGTCCTGTTGATGTTGTACATCTCCAAGCATTCAGTGATCCATGTGTGTGGCATTGAGTCATATGCTTTCTTGTAATCAATCCAGGCAGTGCACAGGTTGGTGTGTCGGGTTCTGCAGTCTTGGGTGACTGTTCTGTCCATGTCTGTCTTATCTTAGCCGCGATGATGCCTGACATGAGCTTCCATGAGGCAAGTGAGGCCTGTAGTTCTTTGGATGTTGTTGTGGGGTCTCTGAATGGCTGAAGAAGAACAAAATGAAGACTTTAAAGTGGCCTAGTCAAAGTCCTGACCTGGATCCTATTGAGATGCTGTGACATGACCTTAAAAAGGCAGTTCATGCTCGAAAACCCTCCAATGTGGCTGAATTACAACAATTCTGCAAAGATGAGTGGGCCAAAACTCCTCCACAGCGCTGTAAAAGACTCACTGCAAGTTATCGCAAACGCTTGATTGCAGTTGTTGCTGCTAAGGGTGGAGCAACCAGTTATTAGGTTTAGGGGGCAATCACTTTTTCACACATTTCCCTTAATAATAACAACTTTCATTTAAAAACTGCATTTTGTGTTTACTTGTGTTATCTTTGACTAATATATAAATTTGATGATCAGAAACATTTAAGTGTGACAAACATGCAAAAAAAATAAGAAATCAGGAAGGGGGGCAAACATGAGATTACATTTTCATGTTGACCCCAAAAGCGTGGTGACAAGTAAATGTATACGCAAAGACTGGGGGCGCTGTTTCGTTTGCTGCATTTGAATATTGTCCACTATACAGCAGGTTACAACTTTGAAAATGAAATCTCAAACAGCTTTTCCATTTTCATTTTAATATAGTCATAGAACGCCCACACAAGTATGTGAAAATGATAATTAGATTATTGCATTTTCATTTTTACTCAAATAACACATACACATGTGGAAAGTGATAATGCTATAGTGGAATTACATTTTCAAGTTTACATTATCATTTTAACATCGTCCCTTATACGCTTCCATATGGATGCTTGCTTCTTATTTAATTGAAGAAGCAAAACTTGATATATATGCTGATGCTCTGTTGAGGACTATAAATCTACTTTCAGAAACATTTGCTGTAGCTTCTGACCTTCAGTGAAGACTGTTTCACATGACTACATTTGTTGCTGTTTTGATAATTGGCTTGTATAATTGAAACAGAAATTTAATTTCTTTAACAACTTAAGATCAGGGAAGTCTGTAGATGAGCCTGACTACATTTTTGGACGATTGGTTTCTGAGGAGATGTCGACAATAGAATTTTGAGAAAATAGTAAAATTCTACATTTTCAGAGCAGAAGACCAGTGGAGCAAAGATGCAGATAACGTGAGAGATTAAAATGATGAAATAATTTTGACTCTATGCCAAGCTGTTTTTCGAGGACGTAAACTTCTTGATGACTTCATTATATGTGATATATTATATTATAATTTAATTTTAAAAATTCAGATACATAATTTCAACGCAAAACAAAATCAGTGCTAGAAATTCAGTGGCACAAAATCTGGTGAGACAGGTTTGCCTCCATAAGAAGTTTGATCTCCGCTGCCAAATACTTTTTTTTGCATGAATGAATACTTTATTAATTAAAACAATTAGTAACTATAATAAATAAATGTGTAATAATATGAAACATGTCTTCATAGTGTTACTGGCAAAGTCATTGCAGCTGCCTTTGTGTTATTGTTGACTTTGTGCCAACACAAAGGATAAGGCAGTTGTGATTTCTAATCAAAGTTTATTTAGTATGTAAGGAAAGCCCTGGAACAGGCTTAGACAAACTATTGGTTATTCAGGTGCAGTGAAGATAAGTGTGCAAATGTTTTGATCTCATTAACACACACAATTTGCACTGCGGTAGTGCTTTTTCATGTTTAATCTCTGCTAATATTGATAAGATCCCTTAGAATAGGTGGGATTTCCTTTCCATGCCCTTCCCATGCCCTGAGTTCCTCAGAACAGAACAATAACCACAGTGACTCGTATTACCTCAGCATGTGTTATTGCTTCAGACAGTCGAAGTCCATGGTGAAGTTTAACTTCGCAGACTTGATAAAACAGCTAGAAAAATCAGTTTGGGTGGAGACTGAGGATTCACTCCACTGCTCTCTGTCTCTCTGTACTACAGGAAGTGCCAGTGGCCTTTGAAAGTTTCCTGTCACCATGAAGTTGTGGTTTGATATTTGTCTTTTCACCTTTTGGATGTTTGACGAAAATCAAATCCATCTGAGCCTCCCAGAGGGGAACGTTACAGTCCAAGTGTTACGGACAGAACAGACCGGAGACACAGAGAAGATACTGAGATAATTTATTGGAACACAGGGAGTATGAATAGGTGAAGGTGATAATAATACCGTCCTTGAACTGAAAGTAGAGGAGCTCTGGGGTGATGTAGATTCACACAGAAGAGTAGAGTCACACAGGGCCGGGAGCTGGAGCGACACACTCGGACGACTGGAGAAGACAGGAGCCGGGATCGAGGTTCTGGGTACTAGTAGCCATTTTGCGGCGACGTAGGTGAGTCCTTGGCGTTGAGGAGGCAGGATCTGGAGATCTGTCCTTGTTTCAACGAGACCGGACACTGACTGAGGTGAGGGATAGTGCTTTATAGGGGAGTGGAGTGCTGATAAGGTGCAGGTGTGTAATGAGTGACAGGTGAGAACATGACAGGCTGTGACACCAAGAACCGAAGACAGAAATAAATTAATGTTAATATCTCAAGGCCCACATTATCAGAGTTGAAATTATGATTATCTGAATCGAGGATCTAAGGATAGAAGGTGCTGCATGCTGTACAGACTTAAATATAAAACAATAATAAAATAAAATGGGCTTAAAATAAGGGGATTTGGCCAAAGAACAGACAAAGAAAATGTTGTGTAGTGGTGGGCCAGGAGGTTTAGTCTTTACCAGGTGTGGACGACAGATTACTGAAGCTTCTGGGATCTTCCTTTTGTTTGTCCCCTGCCCCATCTCAGTACGCTCTCTACGCCTGCCATGCCCAGCACAGGTTGTGAAAATGTTTCAAACATTTCGTGATCGTGGGCAGACAGTAGACATCTAGAAAAGTGCCTTTGAAGATACAACCTGCTGCTTAATATTTAGTGAATATGACTTTGAGTCTACAGTCATGCTAGCAGCTCAGTGAGGCCTTAGGCATACCAGTGCCTTGAGCTAAGTGCTAACATCAGCATGCTAACATGCTCACAGTGACAATGCTAACATGTCGATGTTTAGCAGGCATAGTGTTTACCATGTTCACCATCTTAGTTTAGTTTAATTAGCTTTAAACACAAAGCTGAGGCTGATGGGAGCGTGAGCAGCTCTGCAGGTGTTTGGTCAGAAACCAAAGTGTCGGACACGTTAACATGTCGACCTGATGGTGGCGCTAGATGGAAAGTCAGAGGATCAGCAGAGTTACTACAGTTCATCCTGAGGGGAGCATGAACGATGAAGCACGTTTCATCACAGTCCAGCAGCTGCTGATGTTTCAGTCTGGATCAAAGTCATGGACATTAACATCCACAGAGCCACGCTGCTAGCATCCCTAAAAACACTGTATGGGAACGCCATATGACCAAATCACAGAGTAACGTAGGCAGTGCGGAGGTCACAGGATCTCGTATGTCCCGTGTCACACCTGTAGTTCGGCTCATGTGGGCCAAGGGAAAAAATATCCATTGTCTCCTTTAGGTCTCCATTTCATGATCACGTGAATTTAATTCAAACAAACCAAGAGGAGTGAACATCAAGTCATGTGGACAAACCGATAACTGTGCCAGAACTGTGAATTATATCCTCATGTATCAAGATCAAATATAATTAATAAAACAAAATGTTCCAGAGAGGACGATGGTTAATCTACTGGTCATTACAGCCCATTCTGGATCAGCGCCCATCTTGATAAGATTCCTCAGAACGTGCTTTTAAACTCACCACAACTTCTTAGAGTCATTCTCTTCACTGCCAAAATAGATAAGCCGAAATTTAAAAGCCAAAAACCCCATCCTTCACAGAATGTGAACAGATTCAGGCTGAACAAACGGGGCTGTAAAGAGAACAGCAGCACCGACCTGCAGCTGACATCACAGCAGACCATCTGATGAGCTTTGACGGGGTCTCGCTCTCCTGATGGCTTTAATGCTTTCTGTATGTTGGTGTTAGCGCGTTTCCATCTATCTGATTAGCAGAAACATTTTTGTTCCATGTTCCAGAGATTTGTTTTGTTATTGTTTAAGAGGATCACAGTCACACAGCTCACATCTCAAACTCGATATAGCTTCTACTTTTCCATACTCTGCTCGTGTTGAGCAGATTCAGTGTGTTTTACTGTTTCAGGAGTAAAAGCTGGGTCCCTAACTCTGCACACAACTGTCGGCACGGGAAACAGAATATGGCTACTACCTGCTTGCTGTTCTGAAATATTCGAAGCTAAACGCTTGAGTCTGTTCACCCAAAGCAGTTTTAGGAGACTCCGGCAACAACGGTTGTGCAGGAGCGCCATCCTTAGTCCCCAAGTCAGAGGGGCAGCAGGTGTTAGCATCTTTATCCGCTTGAGTGCTCACCTGCGCGGGAGGCTCAGCCTCCGTGGGCTGGCCCTCGTTTGAAGCAGTTAGAGTCAGAGATTCTGTCTCGACTTCGTGTTCTCCGTGATTGTTCATTTCTTCTCGTTGTTGTGCCTTATCGGTGACTGCAGTAGGCTTTCACAGCTAGCTTCAGCTTTTGTGCACGACGTAAAGGAAGTGACGCAGGTCGCCTTGGTTACCACATATCATTATTTAAAATAAATAAATAAAATCTTAAAATTTGTTTGGAGTTTTAACGTTTGCCAGTATACTGCCCAAAAAAATCAAATTTTATTGAAGGTTAATCTTTAAAATTTTAACATTTATTCAGTGATTATTTTGGAGAAGCTAAGCTAGCTTCCCTAGCCTTTCAATAGCGCCGCCTATGAGCTCTTCTCATGGAAAAACCTTAAAGATCCACTTTATCTGATGCGCCACAGTGTCAGAATAAACTCCAGAGTCTGTCTGTGTTCACAGTGATGAAGGAACATGGCACCCAGTGCAGCAGAGCGGCTCACTGATGTGTTTTAATAGTTTCTGGACGACAGTGGAGGAAGAACATTCAGCACCCAGATTTGAATATTTACACCTGTTTGTCTCTGGGCCCTCTGCAGTCTCCTCAGTGGTCAGACTGAGCAGGTTTAAACTGTGATTGTCCGTCCACAGCATGTTCAGCTGCTGTTCTGTGATCCAGCTCCAGCAGTGCTAACCCTGGACTCACCTCATTTAAACAGGAACCTGTTGCTGTTTAAATCTGCACAGATTTTAACGCTCAGCTTCCAGTTTCTTTACCAACGACTGCTGGTTTCTTGTATTCTTATCTAACTGCTGCTCAGAGGATCTTTGCCTCTTTCTGCCCTTTCAGTCCTGAGTCTCGTTTGAACCATTACAGTGTTTTGGTCTCCAGGTACAAAACATGACTTTTTTTGCAAACCCTTCATACAAAACAACATCTAGGACTTTCTGCAATCTAAAGACCATTCAGACATACAGATATATATATATCTATATATAGATATATATATATAAACTTTGTCCTTCACCCCCCCACGGGTGGTCTCATCCTTCGATCCTTCGATCCTCTACCAGAGGTCTGGGAGCTTGAGGGTTCTGCGCAGTATCTTTGCTGTTCCTAGTACTGCACTCTTCTGGACCGAGATGTCTGGTGTTCTTCCAGGGATCTGCTGTAGCCACTCCTCCAGTTTGGGGGTCACTGCCCCGAGTGCTCCGATGACCACGGGCACCACTGTTGCCTTCTCCTTCCAGGCCTTCTCCAGCTCTTCTCTGAGCCCTTGGTATTTCTCTAGTTTCTCCTGTTCCTTTTTCCTGATGTTGCCATCACTTGGTATTGCCACGTCAACCACAATGGCTTTCCTCTGCTGTTTGTCCACCACCACAATGTCAGGTTGGTTCGCCATTACCATTCTGTCAGTCTGAATCTGGAAGTCCCACAGGATCTTGGCTCGGTCATTCTCTACCACCTTTGGAGGTGTTTCCCACTTTGACCTCGGGGTTTCCAGTCCATACTCAGTGCAGATGTTCCTGTACACTATGCCAGCCACTTGGTTATGGCGCTCCATGTATGCTTTTCCTGCCAGCATCTTACACCCTGCAGTTATGTGCTGGATTGTCTCAGGGGCCTCTTTGCACAGCCTACACCTTGGGTCTTGTCTGGTGTGGTAGATCTGGGCCTCTATCGCTCTGGTGCTCAGGGCCTGCTCCTGTGTAGCCATGATGAGTGCCTCTGTGCTGTCCTTCAGTCCAGCCCGCTCTAGCCATTGGTAGGATTTCTTGATATCAGCCACTTCAGTTATGTTCCGGTGGTACATCCCATGCAGGGGTTTGTCCTCCCATGATGGTCCCTCCTCCAGCACAGCTTTCTCTGTTCCCCATTGCCTGAGACATTGCCTGAGCATGTCATCTGTAGGAGCCTTATCTTGGATGTACTTGTGGATCTTGGATGTTTCATCCTGGATAGTGGCTCTCACACTCACTAGTCCACGGCCGCCTTCCTTACGGCTAGCGTACAGTCTCAGGGTCCTGGATTTGGGATGGAACCCTCCATGCATGGTGAGGAGATTTCGCGTCTTAACGTCTGTGGTCTGTATCTCTTCCTTTGGCCACCTTATTATTCCTGCAGGGTATCTGATCACTGGCAGGGCGTAGCTGTTTATTGCCTGGGCCTTGTCTTTGCAATTGAGCTGACTTCTTAGGACTTGCCTTACTCGTTGGAGGTATTTGGCCGTTGCAGTTTTCCTTGTTACCTCTTCGAGGTTGCCATTTGCCTGTGGTATTCCAAGGTACTTGTAACCATCCTCAATGTCTGCTATTGTTCCTTCTGGGAGTTAGACCCCTTCTGTGTGGACTACCTTTCCTCTCTTTGTCACCATTCGACTGCACTTCTCAAGCCCGAATGACATCCCAATGTCAGAGCTGTAGATCCTGGTGGTGTGGATCAGTGAGTCGATATCCCGCTCGCTCTTAGCGTATAGCTTGATGTCATCCATGTAGAGGAGGTGACTGATGGTGGCCCCGTTCCTGAGTCGGTATCCATAGCCAGTCTTGTTGATTATTTGGCTGAGGGGGTTCAGACCTATGCAGAACAGCAGTGGGGACAGAGCATCTCCTTGGTATATGCCACATTTGATGGATACTTGTGCAAGTGGCTTGCCATTGGCCTCAAGGGTGGTTTTCCACAGCCTCATTGAGTTTGCAACGAAGTCTCTTAGAGTCCTGTTGATTTTGTACATCTCCAAGCATTCAGTGATCCATGTGTGTGGCATTGAGTCATATGCTTTCTTGTAATCAATCCAGGCAGTGCACAGGTTGGTGTGTCGGGCTCTGCAGTCTTGGGAGACTGTTCTGTCAACCAGTTGGTGTTTGAGTTCCTCTGGTCCCTTTGCCAATGCCCTTCTGTGCTTTGCTCATGTATTGATCCATGTGTCCACTTATCTTAGCCACTGATGATGCCTGACATGAGCTTCCATGTTGTGGAGAGACAGGTTATTGGCCGATAGTTGGATGGGACTGTACCCTTTGCGGGATCCTTCAGGATCAGGATTGTACGCCCTTCGGTAAGCTATTCAGGGTGCGTCCCATCTCTTAGCAGCTGGTTCATTTGTGCTGCTAGGTGCTCGTGGAGTGCAGTGAGCTTCTTTAGCCAGTAGGTGTGGATCCTGTCAGGGCCCGGTGCTGTCCAGTTCTTCATACCTGAGACTCTTTCTTGGATGTCTGCCGCTGTGATGGTGACTGGATTCTGTTCAGGGAGGTTGCTGTGGTCCTTTCTCAGAGCCGCCAGCCACTGTGCATCGCTGTTGTGTGATGCCTCCCTCTCCCTTATACTTTTCCAGTACTGCTCCGTTTCCAGCCTTGGTGGGTCTGCTCTGCTGTTATTACCCTGCCATTGAGCGTACACTTTCGCAGGTTGAGTTGCGAACAGCCGGTTTATTCTTCTGGCTTCATTATCTCTCGTGTATCTCTTTAGGCGGCTGGCCAAGGCTTGGAGCCTTTGTTTGGCAGTTTCGAGTGCTTCAGGTATGGGCATCTGGTTGTACTTCTTGGGTACTTGCTTTCTCATTGCACCTCTCTCAGCCTCTGTCAGTTGGCTCACTTCTCTCCGGGCGTCTCCGGGCGTCTCCGGGCGTCTCCGGGCGTCCTTCATTTCCATGGTGGGTACTGTCTCTCATGGCTGTGATCCTAGACATGGCTCCCATGGTTGGCTACAAGAGCAACCATGGGAGCCATGTCTAGGATCACTGCTGCTGAGGCGTATATCAGCTCATTGGTTTCAGTGATGGTTGTGGTAGGGATCGCTCTGTGTGTCCTGCCACTGCCGTGCCCCCAAGTCCAAATCCATTCTCGCCATTAGCTTAACAGTCCTTCAAAACTGATACAACAAGCTAACTGTTGTGTTGGCTAACGCAAGTAGCTAGCTAGCTACTGCTAAATAAAAAAACAGATAAAAAAGGGAAACAAAAAAAGGAGATTTGGACTAAATAAAAGACCTAAATAAAATGTAATTTCTTAGTTATGTGTTTAAATGTATTTTGCAATTTTCATGTTATAATTTCTTTTCTAATATGCTGCTACTGTATGAATCTATCTACCGCTTTACTGCCAGTTGTCACGTACAATACAGTGGTAGAGAACTGACAAACGCGTTCTCATTCCCAGGGCATCAAATACCGATGTTTTGTCACGCCCCTCAGAGTCCTATAAACACACACAAGGTACTCTTTGCAGATGAAATTCGGAAATTATCATTGGACCAATGCGGCAATGTCAATGTCTCAGTGCACCACTGCGGTACCTTTGCTGTGGCCTAAATCTCGATTCAGTTAAGTCTTTCTTGTTGCTCGTTTTTTGGCTCCTGTGTGACCTTGTCTGTCTCTGCTGAGGATCTACTTCCTGCCGGTGATCCCAGCCATCGTGGTTTACCTGATCTCTGCACTCTCCTGTCCAGCTGCTTTTGGGGCCCTTGGTGTTCTGGAGCCAGGGGGCAGTTGCCTGCTTTGCCCTGTTGGTAATCCAGCCCTGCTATTCAGAATATATATTTTGATATAATGTTAGCATTTGTACTGTGGACGCAGTTCTGATCATAGACTCTCGAGTCCAATCATATCAAACCGCAGAAAGAAGTCCTGTGGCAAAAAACCCCAAACGTTTTAAAATCATTTTTATATCAATTCAATCAATATTTGGTGTCAAATTATTGATTTCTTTAGTAAGTATCCGCGTAATAAGCGGTACAGCGAGCCGGTCATCCCTTACATAATGGACAATGGTAATGTTTACTTTTAACCAGTTGCTCTTTTTTTAAATATTTTTATCTCCCTCTTGCCTCTCAAAAAAAAAAGGGGGAGCAACTTCAGCTGCCTCTATGGACCAGCACGCTCTGAATTTTCACCTTGAAGTTGTGTTTTGATATTTGTCTTTTCACCTTTTGGATGTTTGGAGGAAATCAAATCCACTCAGAGGCTCCCAGAGAGGAAAGTTACCGTCCAATAAACAAAGACAGACATAAATTAATATTAATATCTCTTTAAATTAATAATTTGCCGAAACATAGACAAAGAAAATGTCATGTAGTGTTGGGCCAGGAGGTTTAGTCTTTACTAGGTGTGGATAAGAACAAAGCAATACTGAAATTAATTAATGTATTAATGTAGTAATGTAATGTTGTAGTTTGCACCACTGTTTTGTTTTGCATCCATCTGCAGCCATGAAGAGCTCCAGAGTGTTGAAGCTGTATTTTTTATAAACCCGATAACATCTGCACTATCAGGTTTTCGTGGTGAAGCTGTTACCCCATAAAATATGTTCAATGAAACCAAAGATAAGAAGATAAGCCACCAAAATTGTGAATTATATCCTCACGCATCAGCCGAAGATCAAATATAACTAATAAAACAAAAATGTGCCAGAGAGGACAATAACTAATCTACTGGTCATTACAGCCCATTCTGAATCAGCGTCCATGTTGATAAGATTTCTCACAATGTGCTTTTAAACTCACCACCTGGTTACAGAATAACTTCTTAGAGTCATTTTCTTCATTGCGAAAATAGATAAGCTGAAATTTAAAAGCCAAAAACCCCATCCTCAGTCAGTAGGAGTCATCCTCTGAAACACAACGACATTTTTATTACTTTGGGTTTGTTTATGGGTCCACATTTGAGCCACATGATTCTGCAGGAGAACCCGTCCAAACAGTTTTAATTTGTCATTTACCGTCTACATGCCAACAACGTTCCACGTGGGTTCAGTTCAGAGGGAGGCACAATGCAAATACCACCTAGAATTTTTAAAATAGCAATAATGTAATGGCAGTGGTAATAATAATAATAATAATAATAATAATAATAATAATAATAATAATAATAATGACAGCAGGTGGCCCACAACCACAGATCCAGACTCTGCAGCTCTGGAGGCAGAAATACCTGCTGAAAGCGACAGAAGTAGAGAGGAGAGAAACGAGAAAGCACAGAAGATGCTGAGTTAGTAACATGCAGTAATTGGATAAAAATGCATACAGATGGAGAGGGAGAGGAGGAGAGAGGAAAGAGGTGCATCATGGGAAGTCTCATGGCAGTCTAGGCCTATAGCTGTCATGTGGTAGTCCCATGCCAGGGAGCAGGAAACACAAGGAATAGGACCCAAGTACAGGCAACGGAGGCAGACTGTTAATATGCAATGCTTTAATAAAGAATAAAGGCTTACACAGGCTTCCGGCAGGCAGTGGTCAAAACCAGGGAATCAGTCCAACTAGGCAAACAAATCCGACAGGGAGTGGCAAAGTTCAAAAGTCCATAATCCAGGCAAGGTCCAAGGGAACAAAGAATCAATCCAACAGAACTCACAGGTTAGAAATGCCGGGATGCTTGACACGGGAACACAGTACAACCAAAATGCACATGACAAGGAACAACGACCCGACAATGAACAAATGAAAAATCCCGGACTAAATACACTGAGGTAGGGGAGATAACGAAACACAGGTGCAATCAATCAAGGCAGGGCCAACAATCTAAATGGGAGGGAAAGCAAACAAAGACAGGAAGTAAAACCACAAGACACACAAGGAGAGGAGAACACTAAAAAAATAAAACAGGAAACAGGACAGGACTCCACTTCCAGCCATTGAGGACATCCAGAGGAAACGCTATCTGCGTCGAGCCTGCAGCATTCTTAAGGACTCCTCTCACCCGCCCAGAGACTGGTTTCTCCCCTGCTTCCGGCAGGCGCCTCAGGTGCCTCCAGACCAGGACCAGCAGACTGAGAAACAGCTTTTTTCCCAGAGCTGTCTTCCTACTGAACTCTGCCCCCCGCTGACTCCACTGTCCCCTCATATACCTTAACTTAAATGCTGCTACATTGTTTTTGCTACATGTACCACATGTTCATTTGCACTACCGGACTATTTATTTATACATATACTGCATCATTTGCACTCCAGTACTATGTACTGAATACTACAATAACTCATCTACTGCACTGTTAACTATTTCCATACATTGCACTACTTTATATTCATTTGACTACTGTTCTGCCCAGTCCAATTCATTATTGTACATATCCATCAGTATACTGTTCATAATAATGCCATCTGTATATAATGTCCATAGTACCACTTGTCAAATATTTTCATAATGCTGCGCTATCCTGCATTTATGCACACACTTTATATCCTGCACTTGCTTAATGCACTTCTGGTTAGACCTGAACTGCATTTCGTTGCCTTGTGCTTGTACATGTGTAAGGACAATAAAGTTGGATCTAATCTAATCTAATACATCCGGCTGTGATTCACACACACCACCTGTTAGCAGAAACGTTCACTGCTGGTTTGGGTCAAGAAGAAAAATAGCTAACAGCTAGCCAATCTCTAAAACTTAGTGTTTCGTTAGTGTGGCTTTCTGTTGAGATTTAGTTGGTTTCCTGCTGTTTCAGAGGCTTTTCCACCCTGATCGCACTCTTTATATGTATCAGCAGATACCCTGAGCCCAATACCTGTCTGTCTGACAGTCAGTGAAAAAGTCACTTCACACTTACTGAAGTTTAAAGATGTTTACAGAATCTTTAGAGACTCTTCAAACCATCTGGAGGAAAATAATATATATATATAAAATATGAATGTGTTATTTTCTATGAAACTATATAATATAACCCAATACAACTCATAATAAAACTCTTTCATTTAGGTTTAGGTTGTGCAGATTGAGCAAGGAGTCGTGTTGTTTCCAGCTGCCATCTCTGCTTGAATCAGGAAATATTGTTCAGTAATCCGTCTACACTGAGCGCAAGAATATTTAGTCGTATTCACCCTTTAATCAGCGTTTAAACCTTTCAGTTACATCTCGAAGTTCAGTCTGAGCTCTGCAGTCTGAGTTAGTCTTTGTTATATAACTCCACTGCAGTTCTGACACAGCAAAATGTGAGCTTCGAGTATGAAAACACTTTGCGGAGGGTCTGACGCTCTGCGGTTACAGCACGACAGCAAACAGTTCAGGATGGTCCGTCCATTCAGTCTCTGGAAGTTTGAGCGTCGCTGCCACCTGCTGGTGGATCCAGGCTTCACACCTGCACTACAGGTAAGAGGAGCTGTCCCTTTAACATTCAGCACCCAGATTTGAATATTTACACCATCGGTCTGATGAAGTCAGAGCTGCGCCCACATGAACAGGACAAGTTCTTATCTAATCAGGTACAGCGTTGGGCTTCAGGACTCCACTGGGTTTATTATTTGACATCTGAGTGAAATATACGTTTTACTCCACTCATTTTCTAATTTTACATTCAAACATACAAACAGCAAGACCGCGCTGAGCTTTGCTATCCGGCCCTCGCCTACCGAATACAGGATTTACTTGTAATTGAGTGTTTTTCCATCAAGGAGCCGAACTTCTTCACTGTAAAAGACTATGAGAGAGGAAAAAGACCAACAGAGTCGTTTAAAAAGAGTTTTAATAGTAAAACACTTTTAAAACATGTCAACACATCGAAACCACCCAACTGCCACCACCACAATCACACGTGCACCGTCATGGTCCGAACCGGGACCCAGGTACACCCCCACCACACAGAGCTACAGGCGGAGGAGCCACGGTCTGCTGCCATGATGAAGATCTCCTCGCTGAAGCTGGAACATAGAGACAGTTTAAGGAAAATGTTGTTAAAGGCGGGTTGAATGTTTGTCATGTTTAAGAATAGATCCTGAACACTAAAGTCTGACTAACACCACAAATTGCCCCAACATTAAAAAGTTGCATATGCCAAATGTCACTTAGAAATCTTCCAATTTAAAGTGTCTGGAAAGGCTGTAATGTGTCAGGAGCACAGCAGTCTGTGTTGGTGCGTTCAGGATCACTATGGAAATATGTTGTATATTTTTTTTTTATCCTGTTTCACACTTCATGCTTTTATACATAACACTTCATAACATAGCACACTGAGCTTCAGAGCAGCCATCAGCTCACATGTGACTAATAATCAGAAATACTTTATTGATCCCCGAGGGGAAACTTTTTTTACAGCAGCTCACTGTCACGTCAGTGCACACAGGAACAGAAGTACTGAGCAAAAAATATAATACAGGTCAGAGAAATTAAGTACCAAGTGGGTATAAGTATAAAAAGTGTGAAGTACAAAGTGGGTTTACCGGTTGATAATAATGCAGTATAAAGTACAGTATAAAGTAATAGTGCATAGTAATAGTGAACTGTTAAGTTAAGTGTAGCTTATTAAGATTATAATGATAATAACATTCTGTATTGGTGGAAAGTAATCCAGTACATTTCATCAAGTACTTTACTTAAGTATAGTTTTAATGTACTTTTACTAACGTCCAAAAATCCTCGCTAACGTTTTAAAAAGGCTTTAAAGTACAGAATGGGGTTTTTCCTCTCTAACTAATCCCATTTGTCCGAGTGACAGACACTAGTTTGTCATGTACGTTTACTAGATAACAGTTCATTTAGTAATTCGGCTACATCGCGAAATAAATGTTAATGCTTATAAAATCTAAAAATGAGAAGCCTGCTAACAGCTTTGATCCTGCCCTTGATTTGATGAGGGACATTTGGGTGCAGGAGGTTTGTAGTGAACAGACATTTTATGTTGTCGCAGTACTGAAATATAAAAGGTCTTAAAACCAGGTTTTAGCAATCCAGTTTTTAATTGTGCTTTGGTGTTGTATATCACCAAACAAATGTGTAATTGATCAAATTACCACAAAGTAAATGACACACAGACAACCTGGAACCTTAGGGGCCCCTGAGTTTCTGGGGCCTCGCTGCAGTTGTCCACTTTGCCCAGTTGGTAATCCAGCCATGGACGTAATAAATCAAGTTGTGAGAATTAGTAGAATAATTGATTGTGTGTGATAATCAATACATTTGGTTTAGCGTCTTGAAACAGTTTCTTTTAAAATGATTGTGTACAGCACTGGATGGATTATCGAACGGACCTGCCGGACACAGACCCAAGGGCCTAAGGGCTCAGGGGCCCCAAAGCTCAAGTTATTAACATTTCTTGTTGAACAGTAAAAGGTTTTGTTGAAGAAATAACTTTCACTGTCACTTTGAAGTAGGGATCCGAGTCCTTTAATATTGAATATTTGAGTAATAAAAGAGCATCTCTTTCTACATAAACCAGCTGCACACTTCTCCCACATACCTGTTACATTTAACAAAGACATTACAGATGTTTGACAGCTGAATAGTTCTGATAAAACTAGCCTGAATCACAGTTTTCCTCCAGTATTTTGAACAGTATTTGTGTTACCACGTTCTAATCAGGCTCCCTTTATAAAGGGTTTATAAGATGTAATGAATGGCTTCCTCAGAGTTTCATAGACCAGTTATAAGCCATCATTATAAGAACTTTTGGGTTGCCAGGTTGTGTTTTTTAGCTCTTAGCTCATCAGTTAGACCCCTCCAATGTACTATTTGACCGCTTAACTACTGGAAAAGATTTGCCAAATTTACCAAAATTGATTTATTAATGACTCAATAAAATGTATAACCGCAGACTTGACGGCTCATTAGAAAGTGACAAACCAATGAGCGTTTCTGAGTAGATTACCAGCATTGCTAACAGTATTATTACCACATAGAAAGGATGAACACCAGTCAGAGGGATTTCTCACAAGCTGCTGTTGTTCCTATTAGCGGCACAAAACATTGTTTATTAACCATTAATGAAGCCATTAGTTACAACTTGTAACTCTTTACAAAGGCTGTTGTGTTAGAAAACTGGACTGTACTGAGTATAGTACCTGAGAGAGTTATAATGGTCAGAGCCCAAATGCTGCACATATTCTACATTTATCTAAACGGGGTGATATTATTTATTATTTCACAAACAAAGTGTTTAGGTCAGCCCACAACCAATCAGCAGCAAACTGAGCTGACTTACTGAATGGCCTTTTGGTTAACATACTTTATATGAAAAGGCAAAACCCAAACAAACTGAAACAACAAAATATACAAACTCCACCACCATGATTTCCCCTTTGCAGGATTTTCATTTGTAAGAATTGTTTCATCTTTCCAATGCGTGCTCAGAATCATAACTAGTCTACGAAGTCATTATCATGGGGAGTGACGAGGTCAGAGCCCAAATGCTGTACATATTCTACATTCATCTAAAAGTGATATTATTGGTATTAGAATCACCTATTAAAGGGTCAGTTCACCCCGATTACAAAACAAATCACTTTCTCACTGCACGTCTAAAACTTCTGCCACCACTCCAATATAAAAGAGCTGAATGGAATTTAATTTGTGCCGATTAAAACATTCAAAAAACTCAACAACATGTATCTTTTTCAGAAACATCAAATGTTTAGACGGTGTAGTCCCTCATTCGTCCAGGAGTGTTCTATCGTAGAAAAGGTTTCAGTCGTAGTCATTTGGGCTCATTTGGGCTCTCAAATGTTTAGGTCAGCCCACAACCAATCAGCAGCAAACTGAGCTGACTTACTGAATGGCCTTTTGGTTAACATACTTTATATGAAAAGGCAAAACCCAAACAAACTGAAACAACAAAATATACAAACTCCACCACCATGATTTCCCCTTTACAGGATTTTCATTTGAAAGAATTGGTCCGGTGCAGTTCCCATCGCAGACGTCATCTCACCACCTCCAACAAGATACCCCCATCAGACGTCCCACAACTGTTCCAGACAAAGCACAGGTTTGAGGATGGGTTAGCTTGGCTGTTGTTTCTTCTCCTTTTGGATTTTGCACCTGTTGTTGCTGTTGTTCTTTTCGATCTCTTGGAGCATCTCAGCCGTGTAGAGGTTTCCTCCTGTTGTCTTAATCATGCCTTTGGTGTTATGATCCTCCGACTTTGAGGATGTCAATGAAGTCATCTCTACACCTCAAAGTGTTAGCCAGTTTCTCAGTACTGACATCATTCAGTAAGGCCAAGAGGTCATAATCAGTCATTGTGTGGCCAAACGTTTTTCTAAAACACTGCCCAAAAAATTACCGCGCCTTTAAAAATCACATCTTGGTTGCTTCACCTCAACTTGCCTGAAAAGAAAAGCTGCTTTCTGCCATAAAATGCATTTCCTTGTGAGATGGGACAGTATGGATTCTGATGGACTCTGTACTAGAGCTGAAACTAGCAATTATTTTCATTGTTGATTATTTTCTCGATTAATCGATTAGTTGTTTGGTCCAAAAAAAAGAAAATGTGGAAAAATGTCGATCTGTGTTTCCCAAAGCCCAAGGCGACATCCTAAAATGTCTTGTTTTGTCCACAATCCAAAGATATTCAGTTTACTGTCAAAGAGGAGCAAAGACACCAGAAAATATTAACATTCAAGAAGCTGAAATCCGGGGAATTTGACATTGTTTCTTAAAAAATGACTAACGATTATCAAAATAGCTGGCGATTAATCTAATAGTCGACAACTAATCGATTAATCTACTAATCTTTGCTGCTCTACTCTATACTGCTGGTGGAAACATCACCCTGATAGGCCACCAACCAACCAACACCAACCACAGGCTTCTCCCACCACCATGATTTCCCCTTTACAGTATTTTCATTTGTAAGAATTGCTTCATCTTTCCAATGTGTGCTCAGATTCATAACTAGTCTACGAAGTTATTACCGTCACTCCCTGCTGCACTGAGCTTAGTGTTTCCTCGTGGGGAGTGTAAGAATTGCTCTGATCAGCTTAAACACTTAAAACTCACTTTCCGATGCAACTGTTGAAGTAGTTTTTAGCAAGGATCACTAAAGCTGTCGATCCAGATCCCAGTATTCCACCCGCTACACCTCCCAGTGCAGCTCCTATACTAGACGTAATCTCACCACCAGCAACAAGATACCCCATCAAACACCCAACACCTGTTCCAACTAAAGCAGACGTTTGAATTGGGCCTCGCTTGGCTGTTTCTTCTCCTTTTGGATTTTGTACCTGCTGTTGTTGTTCCTGTTGTTCTTTTACGGCTTTTTCAGCCCCTTCAAGCAAATCTTTTGTGTAGTAGCCTCCTCCTCTTGTCTGAATCATGCTGTTGATCTTCTGCAGTAGTGACTTGACTTGATCACTGACTTCAACACAACTCTCATCTTTGTTGTTAAAGACTTGATCACTGACTTCAACACGACTCTCCTCTTTGTTGTTAAAAACATGGTAATTCCACTGGCACTGTATGATTAGGTCCAGCAGATTTGGATCTGAATGAATAACATTTTCTATCGTTTTCTGCAGTGTGTCTCCATGGGTGAATAAGACCAGAGTGAAAGCCATTGTGTTTTTGCCAAAAGTACTGCGAATGAGTTCCACCATATTCTGTAGTTCCTCTGTGAATGTATCTTCCACATTCAGCACAATCAGGAACACATGAGGACCAGGTTCAGCAAGTGAGATGGATTTCTTGATCTCTTTCATCACCTCCTCTTGCTTTTTCTTGGGGTTAAACATACCTGGAGTATCAACGACAACCACATTTTGTCCGCCAATGCTCTCTGTTTTCTTCTGGCACTTCTCTGTGACAGCAAATAAAGAGACTTTTGACTTGAATGGTGTCGTCTTGCTCAGGATGGTGTTTCCTGAAGAACTCCTCCCATCTCCGATCCTCCCAAGCAGCACGATCCTCACCTCTGACTCTGGACTATCTGGAGAACAATTTCACACAGACATTAGTGATGTAAGAGTTGTCTCAAGAAAATACAAATAAATACATAAATATGCACTTTCAATTAAACTTTATTCAGCGCTTGCATT